>NC_133618.1:154658279-154958279 GCF_048593235.1 Sminthopsis crassicaudata
TGAATTTCATAGGGCTCCTTGCCTTTTGGCTCATAGAAGTCATTACATCTGTAGTTTTGGCTTGTCTTCTTTTGGAAAATGTGGTCTGAATGAGTCAGAAATCAAATGTAACATATTCTTTGATATGGGGGAAGAGTAAGAAAAATCTATCAGGCCATAAGATAGAGTATCAGAGCCTCTAGTCAATTTGCTTTGTATCAGCCTATATGGAAAAGAATGAAAACAGCTTTTCCCCTATTCATCTCTGGCCTTAAAGCAGTCACAAAGGAGCTAGGATTTTGAAACTTATAATTACCACATTTTGCACAGGATTCAGGTACATCTGAAAATTTAGCCAGGGGAGACACAATCTTTCCCTCAAAATAATTCCAACAGTACCAGCAGAGGATTACTTCTGCTTTTAGCAGAATTGTGACATCTTCTGTGAACTCCTCCATCATCTCTTGTTATTCTTTACCTGTCATCTTATATATATATATATATGTAAAACTTTTCCATTTAGGTTTTAAATTCCTCAAAGGACAGATAATGTATCTTTAATTTCTTTTGGAGATTCTTCACTCTAACCAATCACCAAAACAATATTCCTCACATCACGGGCATAAAAAGGAGAGCTGAAGAACCAGGAGATCATTATATATGTTAAACAGCAAAATTATATGGTGATCAATTCTGATAGACATGGCTCTTGTCAACAATGAGGATTCAGACCAGAGAGAGAAGAGTGGGAACTGAATGTAGACTACAACATAGTATTTTCACTCTTTTTTTTTGTTGTTGTTTGCTTGCATTTTGTTTTCTTTGTCATTTTTTCCCTTTTTGGACCTGATTTTTATGTGTGTGTGGCATATTTGTAGAAATATGTATAGAGGAATTGCACATATTTAATATATGTTGGATCACTTGCCGAATGGGAGAGGGAATGGGGAGGAAGGAAGGGAAAATTAGAACAAACACATTTTGTAGGAGTTAATATCAGCAATTATCCATGTATATATTTTGAAATTTAAAATCTTTAATTAAAAAAGAGAGGGCTGAGCCCACATAGCAAAGAGTAGATAGGACATTGCCTGAGTACTCCCCAGCTTCCCTCAGAATCAATGCTAGATCAAGTCTCTGAATTGGTTTTGGAGTGATAAAACTCACAAATATTCATAGGATAATGATTTTCCAACTTAAGATATCTTGGAAGGACTTCATGAAAGGTCTCTCTCAATTGGGCAGAGGGAAAGAAGAGTCTAGAAGAATCACAAAGAGTAAGTCCCTGTATAGGGAAGTCCACTGGTGGTTTGGGAAGCTAGGTACAAGGAATCTATTGGGAGGGCACTTAGCCAAAATACAGCAGTATTGGCTACTCTGTCATAGTTTAAAAGGTCAGTGTATCAACACTGTGAGACCCCCAAAGCAATCACAGAAGGCAAATTATGAGCCCCTGAGATCCAGCATAACATGTGGGACTTGGCTAGGATAACATAACATAACACAATGGGGAAAAAAAAACAAAAACAAACAACAAAAAAACCTGAAGCACCATAACCCTTAGCACAATTAGTAAGAGGTCTCTGCCCCTCTGCAAAAGAAGCTTGGGACAATCCCCACTATAGCCTAGAAGCAAAGCTCATCTTTTCAAAATGAACAGAAATGTAAAAAGAATGCTAACCATAGAAAGCTACTATAGAGACAAGGAAGATCAGAACACAAATCCAGAAGAGTACAGCAAAGAAAGAATGTCAGAGGTGAAATCTCAAAGTGGGATTCCAACTGATCTTAAACTCAAAAAGCTCTTTTGGAAGATTTAAAAAAGAATCTTAGAAGACAGATGAGAAGAAAAATGGGGACGAGAAATGAGAGTTTTGCAGGAGAAATATGAAAGTTTTAAGGGAAAGCTAACATCTTGAAAAAGGAAGCACTGAAATTAACTGAAGAAAACAATTCCTTAAAAATAGAATTGGCGAAATGCAAGAAAATGGTATTTTCCATCCCTAGTCTGTTAAAATTGCTTTGAATCACCACAAGTCCATCACAGTTGATCATTACATAAGCTTGTACTACTGCAAACAGCCAGAAGGAAACAATTCAAATGTGGAGGAGCCACAATCAGGATTACCCAGGATGTAGCAGTTTCCACACTAAAGGATCAGGGGGCTGGAGTATGATATTATGGAAGCAAAGGAACCTAGATTTCAGACAAGAATCAATTATCCAGCAAAATTAAGCATTATCTTTCAAGAGAAAAAATGGACAGTAAGTGATGAAAAGACTAGAGCTAAACAGAAAAATTGATCTTCAAATACAAAACTCAAGAGAAGCATAAAAAAGTAAACTGGGAAGAAAAAAGCTATGTTTTTTTTAAGGTTAAAATATTTACATCCCTAGATGTCAAGACGATATTTGTAATTCTTGAGAACTGTATCTTTCTCAGGGAAGTTAGAAGGGTATTTTGACAGGAGTGTAGATATAAGCTGACTTTAATGTGATGACATAAAAAAATAAGGTTTGGGAAAGAGATTGTACTGGGAGAAGAGGAAAGAGGAGATAAAATATGGGTAAAATACCTCACATAAACAGGCACAAAAGACTTAGTACAATTGAGGGAAAGAAGGGAGGGAGAAAAGCATTGTTTGAATCTTAATCTTATAGAATTTGGCTCAAAGAGGGAATAATATACATACTTAGATTAGTATAGAAATTTGTCTCACTCTATAGAAAAATAGGAAGGAAAAGGAAAAAAGAAGGGGGAAGCTAATAAAAAGGCAGACAGAAATAGAAAGGGAAAGGGATAAGAAAGATAATAATCTATGACCAAGTAGAATTTATACCAGGAATGCAGGGCTGGTTCAATATCAGGAAAGCTATCAGCATAATTGACCATATCAATAACCAAACTAACAGAAGTCGTATTATTATCTCAATAGATGCAGAACAAACATCTGACAAAAGATGTGGAGGAATAAATATAGGAGATAAAATGTGTGTGAAAAACAGTAAGAAGGCTTTTTGACTACACCATTAGAAGAACTCTTTCTCACTCTTGAAATTATGTCATTCTGGTATTGAGTATAGCTTGGGAAGTGAGAGAAAGTTAGAAAGCTAATGAGAAAGTAGTAGCAGGAAGGAGGAAACTTCCTCTGGCAGATGTGCACAATACTGATGTTTCCAAATTTGATCATGGGAATTCCCTTTTCCTAGCCACTCAGAGTATTCTGGCCTGTTTGCTTTGGCGAATCTCTATAGTTCTGGATTTGGGTGGGGTTCCCATGAATGCACTTCTATCCAAATATGCCCTCTGCTCCATTCTTCCCAGCTTTATAGGGCAGGGGATGGCAGGGCAGGGCAGGGCAGGGCAGGGCAGGGCTTGGCAATGGCAAATTACATCACGATGAAAGTGAAAGCCAGGTGAGAGAGAACATTGATGGAAAGAACAGAGCCCCCATTGCTCAGCATATATATATATATATATATATATATATATATATATATATATATATATATATATATATATATATATATATATATATATATATATATATATATAATGGTTCCTCAAATGGCTATCCAATTCCTACATTTATCATCACAGTTATCATCTTTAATGTGGTTATAGAGAGATTTTATTAAAGTCTTCTGGGTGTTTATCTGAAATGTTATTGTTGGGGTTTCTTTTTGGAGCTGATCTAAGAACCCAATAAACAGTCATTGAATCTTGGGGCTTGAAGGGACCTTAGCAGCTTTTCCTTACACCAAGCCTAAACATAATTTCTTTGAAATTTAGAATACCATAGGATCAGATTTAGAAAGAACCTAAAAAGTCATCTGATTTCACCCCCCCATTTTATAGATGAGAAAATTGAAACCAGAAAATCAAACAGTTTGCTCAAGATTACACAAGCAGTAGAGAAATGAGGCAGGATTTATATAATTCAGAGCAAGAAAATGTTCTTTCCATTTGCCATGGTGATTAGAAGACTTCATTCATTAGTCCTTACTCTGCCCTCTGGTACCAGAGAAAGTAATTATGGTCCCCTTTCCACAAAACAACATTTCAAATATACATGGGAAAACCTCTTTCCCCTCCTTCTTCATTCCCTCATGGTGTCAGTACATCTTTCCTGTGTCTGAGACTGTAGCTATTGCAGTCCCCTATCTTTGCTTTAGGATTGAAAGCAACTCTTACATCTGATGGACATCAAGATGTTCTGACTGGTGGCTGATTCATTACCTTGGTTTCAAACAAAACCAGATGACTTATTCTCCCCATCCAGACAGTATTGAGCAAATGTCACATTTCATAACTCCCCAGGTTCACAATTTTGAGTCATCTTTGACTCCAGATTCCATTACGCTCTTTATTCAAACAGCTGTCAAATTTTCAATATTTACCCTTCACAATGTATATCACCTCCACCCCTGCTGATCTAAAGATCACCAATATATTGATTATACATATATAATATATATATATATATCACACTTATGTAACATTAACCTATTTGCCTCTGTTTTTAAAAAGCTAATATCTGGGTTCAGTTTAGCATTTGTTGGTTTGGTATTTATGATTTAGTTTAAGTGCAGATCCCTATTTCTGAAAATCCTTTCACCTAATGATTAAAACCTTCCCATTGGAGTTTCTATTGACATTTGATCAGGGCAATAACCTGACTTCTGAGGAAAGTTACAGAGCCCAAGCAAAACGCCAACGTGATCCTGGGAAAGAAGTTGCTCTAAGCAACTTTTAAAGACAATTGATTTTAGGGCAGAAGCTTTTATAAGGCACTTCTCTATGTGAAGGAAATGGCAAACTCAGAGTGCTGTCTTCCATAGGTAAAGAATCTAGGACAGTTTGAGGCTGCTGCTGAGGTGGCTAGTATGCATGAATGTGTTAGGTCTGATGAAGAGGGGAGTAGAAAAAGAGTACTACTTGGTAGCTTCATATTTCTGTTAATTATATTTGCTAATTAGGTTCTCTTTAGTGGAGTTAAGCATAGGTTCAAGTTCTTTCTTTCAAATGTAATGGATTTTAAAGTTCTGTCCTTAAATCACTTAACTTCTAGGTGTCCTAGTAGGTCTCTAAAACTAGAGGCACAGAGCAGTTGATATGCAGCAGATGAATGAATTCCACACATTGATGATATGACCAAGTGGGTGGGTAACAACAACCTACAAAACACTCATAGATACTATGATTGGTTTTTCCCCCTTACAGGGAGTAGAGTGGGGTATCTGCCCTTAGTGCCCTCCAAATTTCAGTGCTCTGGCATAAATAGATTTGTCCCACTCCATTTATTTTCCTACTTCTAAGAATGGTCTGTAACCCTGCTCTGAATCCTTTATGTGTATCATTACCAAGTATAAAATGAAGTACTTCTAGAACAGTCCTGCAAATAACCACTGATCCACATGCCCAGACACAATGAGAAGTTAGGAGGGCTTATGGTAAGTAGTGAGAGACCTCAATGAGGGATTTAACATACTCTCCCTCTTCTGCTTTTCATCTGTTTGGTTGCTATGGGAACACAAAATGGTAAGAGAATTCTGAACGTTTTCCAATAACCAATTCTTCTACTGACAGACATAGGCAACTATAGAAGGAACTCGGGATGACACTGGGAAATGTGATAGAGGTCAAAGCAAATGGTTTTCTGCACTGACTTTGAGAAGCTTCTTTTTTGATATTTTTGAGAAATAATTCTCAATTGATATATTTTGTTTTTTTTACTTCATATTGATTTCTGAATATAGTCCCTTTCCTTTTTTCTCCCAAAAAGCAATCATCATAATAATGGATAAATATCAAAGGGGAAAGAAGCAGTTGAGGAAATCTAACCAAAGGAAATCTGACCACCATGAGTCTGTACTCACAATGTTTGGGCAGTTAGATGGTGCAGTAGATAGAATGCTAGGCATGGAGGCAGGAAGACATTGTCATGAATTAAAATCTGGCCTCACACATAAGCTGTATGACCCTGAACAAGTCATTTAATCTTTTGCCTCAGTTTCCTCATTTGGAAAATGAGCTGGAAAAGAAAATATGCAAACCACTCCAATATATTTGCTAAGAAAACCCTATATGGAACCACAAAGAGTCAGATATAATTGAAATATAACAACATATACACAATCCTCTATCTCTGCAAAGAGGGAAGAGAAGTTTTCCTATCTGTTCTTTATGGCTGAACTTTGTCATTATAAAAACATAGCACTCAAATTCCCCCCTCCCCTCTTTTAAAATTCCATTAACATTGTTGTAATCATTGTTATAGATTATATCCCTGGTCTTGTTTACCTTACTTTATGACAATTCATATAATTTTACAATTCTTTACTTTTTTCTTCATAGTCATCATTTTTAATAATATGATAATAACAATATTTTGCTGCATTCATGTCATCCAGTCAGTCTACACACTTATTGCTAAGCACTTATTTTATTTATTTTTATTAAGCTCTTATTTCTAAGTTCTAAGGAAACAATGAAAGCAAAAAACAGTCCATGCCTTCAGAAAGCTTCCATTGTAATGAGGGAGACAACATATAGATAAATAATCAAAGATATATGCTAAAAAGCTATATACACATTAGAAAGAATATATTTAGCAGAGTTCAGAGGGGAAGGTATTAGCAGTTAGCAGGATCAGGAAAACGCTTCTGTAGAGATGAAATCTGAAGTGTCTTGAAGTAAGTCAGGGAATGTAAGAAATGTAGGTGAGGAGGAAGAACATTGATGGGGTATAGATAATAAAGGCAGAGTAAGAGATGGTATGGAGAGAGAGAGAGAGGAGAGAGAGAGAGAGAGAGAGAGAGAGAGAGAGAGAGAGAGAGAGAGAGAGAGAGAGAGAGAGAGAGAGAGAGAGAGATATGGGGGGAGGGGAGAGAGATATAGTTATGGTTAGACCTATATGTTTAAAAAAAAGTATTTTTGCAACCTAAGTAGTACTACGCAGAGTTGTTTTGTTTTGTTTTGTTTTGTTTTTTTTTGCAAAGATTATCTCATTTGGTACTCATACAAAATATATGAGATAGATGCCTATTGTGATTCCCATTTAACAGATGAAAAAGTGAGGCAGCTTAAATTATTTGTCAAGGGTCACATTCAGTTCTTCTTAAAAGCAGACCTAGTGCTCTGGGAAAAAAGAGTAAGAAAGTATTCACATACAAAGTACTATGCCATCCAGAGAAAACCTCTACCTTTCCTCTTTGGACCTTTCTGAATTCCTAAGCTCAAGGACCTCTCTGAGAACTTGAGGAGTCAATTTTTCATACCTGGAATCTGGTAGTATCTCCAAGCAACCCAGCCTAGCCTATTGCAACCCATTTCCATGGTTTCCTATTATAGATTCAGTCTTTTGTAAAGAATGACTTTAAAATTTTTGTAATTTGATTTTTAACTACACAGAAATGTATAACTTATGTACAACATTGTCCATGTAGAACTAACTGTTTTGAAAATGTTTTTCATTTAAGATGACATTTTTTGGAACCATTTTAGTGATAATAATAGCTAACATTTTACACAGTGTTGTAAAGTTTGCAAAGAACTTCATAATTATTTGACATTAAGCTAAATGATCTAATTATATTATACTTCAAACGAGAAAATGGAAGTTTACAAAGGTTAATGTCACACAGTTAGTAAGGAAGAGTATTAGGATTTGAATTTAGATTTTCTTAAGACCAAGTAATTATACATATGGGTATAGGTTTTTATTATTTTAAAAGATTCTTTGATGCTAAGTTTCACTCTTTCTACGCTGAACTTTGCTCCTTATGCTACAAAAAAAAAAAAAAAAAAACTGTCAGTCAATGTCCTGGGCTTGGAAAATTTTTGAGTATCTATAAATCATTATAGTTATTAATACACTTAAATACTGATGAGTTTTTCTACCAAGGACTTATGTCATAGCATCACTCCTGATTCATTTCTTGAGAAACAACAATTCTAAAAATGGTTAGCAAAAGAAAATCATCCCCTTGTAACTGTAGGACTTTCCATGCAATGACACAATTTGCCTGCTTGTGACTTCTTCTTGAATGAGTATGTCTCTGGTCTGAGGTCTGTAAGAAGAGATCACTACACATGTTCGCTATTTAAATCTTGACATAACGTCATAGTTGGAAATGAGCTGGCTTTCTCTGTTTCCTTTTACGTAGATAGTTACAATTTAAAGTACACAAGATATACTAAGGTCACTGTTGCAAAAGAGATGATCTGGAGCAATAGTTGATCAGGATAAAGACTCTGGGTGGTGATGAATGATTGAGTGTACCATAAAGCATTAATGGTTATTTTAAAACTTCTCGGCATTGAAGTATAAGATCTTTCAAAATATGGATTCTTAAAGGAGACAGGAAATTATGAATAATTCCTCATGAATTTCTCATGAATAATTCTAAGAGGATTATCACTGTCAATACCCATGGGAAAAGAATAGACCATAGGTCTTCCCAAAGGTTATTGCTATTTCTGGGCTCTTAATGCTTAAGTAGTAAAACAGAAGAACTTCAGAACAAGCATCATTTTAGAAATTCAGTATGGATTTCCTCTTTGAATGGCTTTATCATTACAGAATCACCTGTCTTAAAAAAACTCTTCACTTTTCAACAAGGACCCACCAAAGAACTGTAGTATATGAAACATTCAAGGGAGAAATTGCAGAAGCAACTTGATTATCTTCTCTAGGCTGTTTTAATTGAATCAGCAAAAGAGAGGAGAGATGTACAAGTGAATACATATCACAGAAATCACCAAAACCAAAATAAAGCTAATCTAACAAAACTTTTTTGTTGTTGTTGTTTTTATTTTTATTTTTTTGTTTTGTTTTTACTTTTTTAGCTGTCTTTCACAAGTTCAGATCATTTTGAGGTTTTGCTGTCTTGACTTGGTTCTTACTGGGATTGTGTCACAATTTTATATTTATCTTCTATATTTATATTTATGCTTCATACATTTTGTCTTTATTTGATTGAAAAATATTAATGAATATAATAAGCCACTAATACCTATCTAAACTGTGTGATTCAATGATACCTTAGAAAAATTCAGTCATAAGTGGTGCCCTCAACATACTATAGACCTTTTTTGCATTCTTTTGAGATTTTAGATGCATTACATTAGCTCATGCAAGTTTTCTTCACATTAGACATTGCTTGCTCTAATGGGCCTTTTACAATTCCACCTCCAACACTGATAAAACTTTATTTGATAAGGTACTTTGCAGTCTTTCTTCTTTACATCCCTCATTTATAATGCGTTATTGCCTATTTATACTTGCCATGTGTGTCTTAGTTGCTTTTAGAGCATCCTAAATTTAATTTAAATTTTATTTTTGGGCATTCTAATTTTTTTGTCTACCATCATACAGCATTATTTGAATAATATTGGTGTTAAAAACTTGGACTTTTGTTTTATGGGAGAACTTGAGATTAGAAAAAGAATTTCACATTTCCCAAAGGCTACCCAGTCTGCTTTTTCCTTCCCATTTAATTTTTAAACCAGCTTATTGTCCATTTGCAATTAATGTCAAGACATAAGGATTAATGGATGAGTTCTGTGATATAACCATCCAACTGGGTATAAGAATCTAACTAGGGATCTTAACCTGGAATCCATATACTGCTATAATTGTATGTGGATTTCAGCTAATCCGTAGCTAAAATGGATTAACTGTATTTTTTCTTTTTTTCTTTGTATGTTTCTTTGCTCCTTTCTTCCCTCTCCTTTTCTACAAAATGACCAATTTAGAAGTATTTTACATGATTATATGCATCTAACCTATATCAGATTGATTACTATCTCAGGGAATGGGAAGGGTAAGATGAGAGGGATAGAATTTGGAACTAAAACCTTTTAAAAAGACAAAATATATTATAAATTATTTACATGTACTTGGAGAAAATATTATCTAAAAAAGAAATGCTCAGAATTCCACTAATGACAGCAAAATCACAAAGAATGAATGCCATAAAGAGAAGCAATAAAGGACCAAAAAAATATAAAATGAAAGATAAAGTGGTGGTGGAGCTGATGAGAAAAAAAGAAGAGAATAAGGAAAGAGCATTTGAAGAAACAGTAAAAAAATAAAATGTTTTAAGGGTTTTATTTCTACAGTCCAATTCCTTGGCCTCTGCCAATGGTCTGTTAGTACTAAAGAAAAGTCAATGTATTGATTTTTTTTTAAATCAGGTCTCATTTTAGGCTGCATAGAATTTTTTTTAAGTTTCTAGTTTCAGAAATTTTGTTACAAGTTTCTTTGAGAATAAGACAGCTCATGTATTTGCCATGTAAATTTTTTTCCTAAAAATTAACATGTGTTTTAGATGTAACATTCTTATTCTCTCCAATTTTTTTTTCAGATGATTTGTCTTGTATTTTGGGAAATGCCTGGAATTTCTTATGGTAGAGTCCCTGTTTCTTTTTTAGTTTTATTGTTTTCACACTGACTGAGACAGCAATGGGTGAGATGTAGGGAGGAGAGGATGTCACTTTAGACTAACACCTGAACTGCAAATGGCTACTACCATTCTCAAAATGAGTGTCTTAATGTCCTGGAGACCTTATCAAATTTAGGTCATTCCATATGTTCCATAAATCATAAAAGCTTACAAGTAGAAGGGACCCTAGAGTTTCTCCAATAAGTGCTCTCTAGCTTCTGTTTGAATAAGTTTTGTAATAGGGAACTCTTTAATGAGGAAGTTGATCTGATTTCTAGACATCTCTAATTGTTCAGAAGTTACTTATATTGAGTTGAAATCTAATTTTCAACATTTCACAGGATAATCTAATCTCAGAGTTGGAAAGGACATCAGAAGCCATGAGGTCCAAATAATTACTGGAAAAAATTTTTACTTAAGACATTCTTTGTAAGTAGTTATCCAGACTGTGCCCTAAACCTCCTAAAAGAGGGACTCCTAACTTCAGACTTCCATTCCAGTTTAGGCTGTCAGTGTTGGAATGTATTTCCTGACATCAAGCCTAAATAGTTTTTGTAACTTTTACCTGTTATTAGCCTTTGATGCCAAGTAAGGCACATCTAATACCTTGGTGAAAACCTGTTAGATGTTTGAAGAAAACTATCACGCCCTCTTTTCTTTAGCCTAAACTATTCCCCATTGCTGATATGAGATGATGTCGAGGATCCTCACTATCTTCCTTATCTTCTTTTGGATATAATCCAACTTATAAAATGTATTTCTAGGGACTCATCACAGTACTGTAGCTATGTTGTTCCAAGGACTGAGTATAATGGTAATTAAACAACTTTACTTTTCTTAATATAAAACCCTTTTCTGAACCCTTCAATCTGGATGTTCCTAAAGCTCTGGCCTTAACCCCTTTTTCATTTTTTTTTAGTTCCTTCCTTAACAATCTCACTTTTAAGGTTTTAAACTATTATCTTCTTGTAAGACATATACAGATATGTTATATTATTTATTATTATATGGACTCACATACTATGTAATATATAAATTCAATAGATACATTATTATATATAAGAATATAAAAATTAATGTATGAAGTATATCATAAATTATAATTATTATGTAATATCAAATTATGACATATATGCTTATATGTATTGCATACATATATAAACTATATCTGTATGTAATGCTAGATTATGTCATATGTATGTAATATATACAGTAACAAAAAATGACTCCCACATCTATGAATCCATACTTGACTTCTCTCCTGAGCTCAAAACCTTTGCATGTAGCTGTGGGATAAAGCCATGATTTAAAAACCTTGCTGTTGTCCTACCTATAGTTCTCAAGCTCTGTTTATTCTTAATAACGTTCTAAACCTCTCTTTTATTATAGACACTAACTTAGTGTTGGTCACTATTACCCCTGACTCAAAACTATTTCAAAAGCTTCTCAGTAGTCTTTCTGCTTCTACTTCTTCTCTTCTCCAATATCAACTATATTCCATTGTGAAACTAATTTTCTCTAAGTATGAATTTATTTTGTTATCCCCCCCATTTCCCATCACCCTTCAATAGCTCCTCATTGCTCATAAAGTTAAGTATAAACTCCTTAGCTTATTATCAAGATCCTCTCCAATAGAGAATCACTTTGAATTTCCAATTTTATCTCATATTAATCTCTTTCACACTTTTTCCATTTGAACATAATTGTTCTTCTCTCTTTCCTATGTGCAGCCCAAACTTTTCTACTTCTGTTCCTTTGCTAAATTCTCTCTCTTCTTGGCCCTGTTTTATACCACTTTTATACATAATGATCTTGCGTTATAGTTATTTGAATACATGACATCTCCCTAACAGATTAATCTCTGTGGGAACAGGGATTGTGCCTTATTTAGTTTGTCTTTTCCCTTGCAATATTCACAGTGTTGGATACACAGTTGATGTGAATAATAAGTGCTGAATTGAACTATAAACTCTTAAAGCATCAGCAAACCAATGAATTCAAGAGCAACCTCTGATGTCCACTGAGAAAAGTTCACCTTTTCCTCCATTCATTTGAGCTGCTGAATAGTTTGTATTTTTCTTTGGCCAGGACTGAAAGATGTCTGGAATGTTTCTCTTCCTTTGAATTCCACGTCTTTTTTGATTATTCTTACTAGTTGGTTTTTTATATGGGGCCTGAGCATTCATTCCAAGCACGGCCTCACCGATGACTAGTCAAAAATGTCAGCGTATTTAATTAATTAGTGAAGACTTACCAGTGGAGTCTGTACAATATCTCATTTGAGCCTTCAACATGAACCTTTCTTGTCTTCTAGGCAGCAGCTGGCCCTGCTGAGCCAAAACTAGATTACCTCGTGGCCAAACCAGCAAGATGTGAATTAAATTTATTTCACTTGGAAACAATTCTTGGCATATATTAAATACAAGAGCCTGTAAAGGTCAGCATCATAAAGGCAGTAGCCCCATGAGTAAGAGGATACATGGTTTCTATTAAGCAAACCAAAAACTTGAGAATTGGCAGGACTGAGTTGCTCCCAGGCCAGATGGGACCATAATGCTTCACTGGAGAAGTCTGATGGCTTCTGCACATTTCCAAGAAGTTTTGCTCATGGATTTCACAGTAAAAATGGGAATGGATTTCATGTGAAATCCCTGTTCTTCATGTCTTTGTGCCAACTAAAAGAATGTTCCCATGATATGGCAGAAATGTACATAAAGAAGCACAGGATTCTTCAATCCTGCTATTCTTGGCTTTCTCCTTGGTTCAACTGAAGAGCATCATTATTGCCCTTAGTCCAGAATGCAGTTACATGGCAACAACTCTGAGTAAGCAAGACAAGGCAAAAAGTAAACTTAGGTCAGATTCATTATTATTTCTATCTTGTCCCTAGGCATATTTTGGGGAACCCCTTTATCTGGCTTCAATAAGAAGAGTTTCCCTGCTTTGATGCACTGGAAATTCTCTCTTGGCTTCCAAACATGGTAATCTTCCTCTCCTGGTCTTTCTACTACTTCTCTTTCTCTGACTTTTCCACTAACCTTTATTCCTTCTTTTGTAACCTAAATATTTGAGAGGGTTTATACCTTTGAGGTCATTTGGGTTGGCCTATTTATTATGTAGATGTACATAATCGGCAGAGGCTCATTCTCTCAGGGTCATTCCAGTGATAACAGCTGGAACAACAACCCAGGTTGTCTAACTATCCAGTGTTCTCTCTAGTAAAACACAATAGCTTTTTAAAAGGGCTGCAATTTTTTTTATTATCACAGAAGTGAAGATCTGGAATAGCAGGCAAGAAGCCTACCCTTGAACCTTCATTGTCGCATAATTTTAAAGACCTAGTACAGACAGTTAGTGCTACCAACCATATACAGTTATTTCTTTCAATTAGGAAAATTGAAGAATTCATTTGGAATACAAGAGATGATCCTGAATCCAGGAAAAAAAAACAGACAAACCCAAAATAACTCTAAAGTTATGACCAACAATATTATACATGAGGCAGCCACGAAAAAGAAAAAAGAAGATTAGAGAAAGCAAAATGGCAAAAAAAAAATCTGATGAAGTTTTATAAATAGCTGAGAAAAGAAGGAAAGTGAAAAGTAAGGGAGAAAGGAAAAGACAGCAAACCGCATGCAAAATTTCAGAGGATATCTAAAGCAATAAAAAGGTTCTCTTAAATGAGAAATGCAAAGAAATAGGGGAAAAATAGAGTGAAAAAGACAAGAGATCTCTTCAAGAAAATTAGATATATCAAAGCAAAGTTTCATGCAAAAATAACTATGATAAAAGATGAAAATAACAAGGATGTAATAAATAGAAGCCGACAAGAAGCTCAAGCTGAAATTTAAGAAGTGGCAAAAATACTCAAAAATAAGTATATGAGATTTGGAATAGTAAGTCCCATCTACAACCAGAGGAAGAGAGCATGTGTGTATGCATTGCATTCTTCTTTTAAAACATGCCATCTTAGCTCTTACATTAATATCTCCAGTGCTTAGCTCATTGCTTGGCACATACTATGTGTTCAATAAATGATTTTTTTCATTCATTCATTCATGTTTCATGGAGACTGGTCAACACTAATTAATAACAAAAGTGCCATCCATTTCCCAGCTTGCATAGCTTGAGTCTCAATTATGAAACTGAATTCTGAAGCTAATGACAGAAACCAGAGAAATTACTTCTTTGAATACAGCCACTCTATTTGCCAAGCACAGGGGTAACTGGAATATAGGTCAAGAACAGGTCAAATGCTACTGCTTCATGGAATAGATCTAAACTTAGCATTCTAACAACTTCATAACATTTGAGGGCCAACCAAATTGAAGAAACATCACTTAAAAAGGCCTTGTGAAAATTCAAAGTGAAAGAAAAGTAGAGAGTTCCTCTTTACAAACATGATGAAACACTGTAAAATTCTGCTTATGGTACAGCCAAATTACAACATTACTAAACATATCAAACCAAAATTATAGATTTCTAACAATATCCTATTTCACTTCTTTCTCAACCTGAGATTGCCAGATTGGAATTATGTAAGAGTTTCTCATTCAAATACTCTGAACAATTTCCATGAATTTTACTTACTTTACTTAAGAATAAATTTTGCTTCTTTCTTGACAAACTAGATTTCTTTTTGCTTTTATTATCATATTTGAGATGGTTCATCTACAAATACTTTTGTAATTTTTCTAAAATCATGGGATGATCAATTCAAATTTGGTCGCATAGCTCCCAATTATGTATGAAACACATTGAAATCCAACTAATATTCAAAAGGTTATTGTCATAGTGCCTTTTCATTTGGGAATCAGTATTTCAGTGAGATTTGTGGATGTTTATTTCATTTTCAATCTTCATTATTAGCAGTTTTAGTTTATTGCTTCAAACTTACCATTTTATCTAATTAGTTATTATAAATTTTAGTAGAAAAAAATTATAAAGGAAAAAACATACCCTCACTCTAAGAATATGAATGGACAATGATTATTATATATGTACTCTGCTGAGACAGATAAAAGATCTACGGCTTATCCTATACATATTAGTAGTCATTTTTGATGCTTAATTCTATGCCAATAAAAAGTCAAATTTTCAATCATAAGTTTTTTAAACCAATATCTGATTATATATAGACTGTTCTTTATAGTGGTACCTAATAATGCAGTAAATAGTATGCTGAATCTATAGTCAAAACCTGAATCTAAATCCAGCTTCATATACTTCTTACCTGTATTACACTGGGTAAATTACTTAATCTTTATTTGTTCTAGTTTCCTCAGCTGTAAAATGGGGATAGCAATAGTATCTACTTCTCAAGAATAAATGACACAATCATTGTAAAGTACTTAGCACAGTCTTTGGCATATAATAAATATTACATAAAAGTTAGTTATTATTTATTGCTTTCTGAAAGCATATACACTGCATGAATGTCATAGGCACCAAAACTTATGATTTTATTGCCTGTCTTAATTCATAATTATAATTTATTTCATCATGGAACACGTTAGCTTTTTGGAACTTAGTTTGAAAAATATTGCCCAGGGATACCAGTTCTAACTGGAATGCTGCCTCAGTCTCCTCATATGTAAAATAATTGTAATAATAAGAGTAGGCAAATCAGATAATATTCCATTGATTTACCTTCTAAGTATTCTGTAAGAAGGATTAACTCAAAGCAAAGAATCAACAGAATTCAAGCAAATAGTTTTTAAAGAGTAAAAACTGAATGTTGAAGGAAGATGGATTATGTAAGGAAAGTTCCTCAGAAAAGTAAGAAGAGAATTCAGGGTAGTGTCACAGAACTTAATAAAGACAGAATGGTCTCATACTAAATATAAGTCAGATAAAATGATAATTGAAAATAAGCCATTGGATTTATTGATTAGAAGAACATTGGTAAACTGTTTTTAAAAAAATTTAAAGCTTTTTATTTTCAAAATATATGCATAGTTTTCAAGATTCATCCCTGCAAAACCCTTTATTCCAATTTTTTCTCCCTCCCTTCTCCTCATCCTCTCTCCTAAATAGCAAGCAATCCAATATATGTAAAACACCTTCAATTCTTCTATGCATATTTCCACAATTATCATTCTTTACAAGAAAAATCAGAACAAAAAGAAAAAAAAAACAAGGAAAAAACCAAAAAGCAAGCAAACAACAAAAAAGTGAAAATACTTTGTTATGATCCAGAATTAGTCCCCATAGTCCTCTGCCTAAATGCAGATGGCTCTATTCATCACAAGACCATTGAAACTGGCCTGAATCACCTCTATTGAAAAGAGCCACATGCAACAGAATTGTTCATTATATAATCTTGTTGCTCTGTGGAATCTCTTGGTTCTATTCACTTCACTTAATATCAGTTCATGTAAGTCTCTCCAGACTTCTCTGAAATCATCCTGCTGATCATTTCTTATAGGACAATAATATTCTATGACATTCACATACTATAACTTATTCATCCATTCTCCAACTCATGGGCATCTACTAAGTTTCCAGGTCTTTGCCACTACAAAAAGGGCTACTACAAACATTTTTGCACATGTGGGTCTCTTTCCCTTTAGTATGATCTCTTTGGGAATCAGGCCCAGTGGAGACACTGCTGAATCAAAGGGGATGAACATTTTGAGAGCCCTTTGACTCTGAAGATACTTCCATATTGCCCTCCAGAACTATTGGATCAGTTCACAACTCCACCAACAATGCATTAATGTCCCAGTTTTCTCACATCACTGTAACATTCATGATTACCTTTTCCTGTCTTTTTAGCCAATCTGAGAGGTATGCAGTACTACCTCAGAGTTGTCTTAATTTCTCTGATCAATAGTGATTTAGATCATGTTTTCATATGACTTGAAATGACTATTTCATCTGAAAATTGTCTGTTCCTATCCTTTGTCCATTTATCAACTGGAGGATAGCTTGTGTTCTTATAAATTTGAGTCAATTCTCTCTATATTTTAGAAATGAAACCTTTATCAGAACCCTTGGATATTAATTTTTCCCCCATTTTACTGCTTCCCTTCTAATCTTTTCTACATTGATGTTATTTGTACAAAACCTTTTAAACTTCATATAATCAAAGTTATCTATTTTGCATTCTATAATGTATACTACTGCTTTGATCACAAATTCCTTCCTTCTCCACAGGTCTGAGAGACAAACTATTCTTTGTTCTTCTAATTTGCTTAGAATATCATTCTTTATGTTTAAATCATGAACCCATTTTGACCTTATTTTGATATGTGGTGTAAGGTGTGGATCAATAGCTAATTTCTACCATACTAATTTCCAATTTTTCCAGAATTTGTGGTTACAAGTTCTTAACCCAGAAGCTGCAGTCTTCGGGTTTATCAAACACTATATTACTATAGTCGTTGACTAGCGTGTCTTGTGAATCTAACCTACTCCACTGATCTATTACTCTTTTTTTTTTTTTTTTTTTTTTTTTGCTGAGGCAATTGGGATTAAGTGACTTGCCCAAGATCACACAGCTGGGATGTGTTAAACATCTGACTTCAGGGCTGGTGCTCTATCCATTCTGTCACCTAGTTGCCTCTACTATTCTATTTCTTAGCAACTACCAAATACTTTTGATGACTGTGGCTTTATAATATAGCTTTGGGTCTGGTATGCCTAGGCTACCTTCATTTTCATTTTTTTTCATTAATTCCCTTGAAATTCTTGACCTTTTGTTCTTCAGACGAACTTTGTTATTATTTTTTCTAGCTCTGTAAAATAATTTCTTGAGAGTTTGATTGATGTGGTACTGAGTAAGTAGACTGATTAAGGTAGAATTGTCATTTTTATTGTATTAGCTTGGCCTACCCATGAGCATTGATATTTTCTAATTCATTAGATCTGACTTTATTTTTGTGGAAAGTGTTTTGTAATTGTGTTCATATAGTTTCCGGCTTTGTCTTAGCAGGTACACTCCCAAATATTTTATATTATCAACAGTTATTTTAAATAGAATTTCTCTTTGTATATCTTGCTCCTGTACTTTGTTGGTAATAAATAAAATTGATGATGATTATTGTAAATTTGTTTTGTATCCTGCAACTTTGATAAAGTTGTGAATTGTTTCTAGTAGATTTTTAATTGATTCTCTAGGATTCTCTAAGTATACCATCATATCATTTGCAAAGAGTGATAATTTGTTTTCCTCATTACCTACTCTAATTCCTTTAATGTATTTTTCTTCTCTTATTGCCAAACTAACCTTTCTAATGCAATATTGAATATTAATGGTGATAGTGAGCATTTTGTTTCAACATGATCTTATTCGAAATGGTTCTAATTTATCATGTACGTATTGCTGATGGTTTTAAATAGATGATATTGATCATTTTAAGGAAAACTCAATTTATTCCTGTGCTCTCTAGTGTTTTTAATAGGAATGAGTGCTGAATTTTGCAAATGCTTTTTTCTGCATCTATTGAGATAATCATGTGATTTTTATTAGTTTGGTTATTGATATAGTAAATGATGCTAATAGTTTTCCTAATATTGAACCAATCCTGCATTCCTGGTATAAATCCGACTTGGTCATGGTGTATTATCTTGGTGATAACTTGCTGTAATCTCTTTGCTAATATTTTAATTAAGATTTTTGCATCAATGTTCATTAGGGAAATGGATCTATAATTTTCTTTCTCTGTTTTGATACTACCTGGTTTAGGTATTAGTACCATTTCTGTGTCATAAAAGGATTCCTTCTTTCCCTGTTTTCTCAAAAAGTTTGCATAATATTGCAATTAATTGTCCTTTATATATTTGGTAGAATTCACTTGTAAATCTTTCTGTTCCTGGAGACTTTTTCTTTTTTTTTCTTTATAATTTTTTTGACAGTATATATGCATGAGTAATTTTTTTTTTAACATTATCCCTTATATTCATTTTTCCAAATTATCCCCTCCCTCCCTCTACTCCCTCCCCTTGATGACAGGCAATCCCATACATTTTACATGTGTTACAATATAACCTAGATACAATATATGTGTGTAAAAACCTTTTTCTTGTTGCACATTAATTATTAGCTTCCGAAGGTATAAGTAACCTAGGTAGATAAACAGTAGTGCTAACAATTTACATTCACTTCCCAGTGTTCCTTCTCTGGGTATAGCTGTTTCTGTCCATCATTGATCAACTGGAACTGAGTTGGATCTTCTTTATGTTGAAGATATCCACTTCTATCAGAATACATCTTCATACAACATTGAAGTGTACAGCGATCTTCTGGTTCTATTCATTTCACTCAGCATCAGTTGATGTAAGTCTCTCCAAGCCTCTCTGTATTCCTCCTGCTGGTCATTTCTTACAGAGCAATAATATTCCATTACCTTCATATACCATAATTTACCCAACCATTCTCCAATTGATGGACAGCCATTCATCTTCCAGTTTCTAGCCACTACAAAAAGAGCTGCCACAAACATTTTGGCACATACAGGTCCCTTTCC
Organism: Sminthopsis crassicaudata; assembly: GCF_048593235.1. Taxonomy (NCBI): domain Eukaryota; kingdom Metazoa; phylum Chordata; class Mammalia; order Dasyuromorphia; family Dasyuridae; genus Sminthopsis; species Sminthopsis crassicaudata. The sequence continues at coordinate 154,678,178 of NC_133618.1, forward strand.
TCTCCTCAGTATTTCTTTGGGATATAAGCCCAATAGCAGCACTGCTGGATCAAAGGGTATGCACAGTTTGATAACTTTTGGGGCATAGTTCCAAATTGCTCCCTGGAGACTTTTTCTTAGGAAATTGATTTAAGGATTAGAGAATTGAATAACTTGTTCAATTTGTTTTTTTTTTTTAAATGGGACTATTTATGTAATTTATTTCCTCTTCTGTTAATCTGGGAAATCTATATTTTTGTAAGTATTCATCCATTTCATTTAGCTTCTAAGATTTATTGGCATGCAATTAGACAAAATAGCTCCTAGTTATTGCTCAAATTTTCTCTTCATTGGTGGAAAGTTCAGACTTTTCATTTTTCATACTAGCAATTTGATTTTTATTTCCTTTTTCTAATTAAATTAACTAAAGATTTATCTATTTTGCTGATTTTTTTTTTCATAAAATCAACTCCTAGTTTTATTTATAAGTTCAATGGTTTTCTTGCTTTCGATTTTATTAATTTTTCCTTTTATTTTCAGATTTTTAAATTTGGTATTTATTTAAGGGGTTTTAAATTTATTCTTTTTTCTAGATTTTTTTATTTGATTGCCCAATTCATTGATCTTCTTTTTCTCTATTTTATTCAAGTAAGTATCTGGAGATAAAAAAATTTCCCCTAAGAACTGCTTTGGCCACATCCCATAAAGATTTGGTATGTTATCTCATTTTATTTTCTTGGATGAAATTATCAAGTGTTTCTATGATTTGTTATTTTATCCATTCATTCTTTAGGATTAGATCATTTAGTTTCTAATTAATTTTGGTCTATTTTCCCTTACCCTTTATTAAATATAATGTTTAGCCTATCACTACCTGCAAAACGATGTGTTTGCAATTTCTGCCTTTCTGCATTTGAGTTTGAGGTTTTTATGCCCTAATACATGATTAATTTTTGTGTAGGTTCCATGTACTGCCAAGACAAAAAGTATATTCTTTTCTGCCTCCATTCAATTTTCTCCAAAGTTCTATCATACATAACTTTTCTAAAAATTCTATTTACCCCCACTTCCTTCTTATTTGTTTTGTGGTTTGATTTACCAAGTTCTGATAGAACAAGGCTGAGATCTCCCACTACTATAGCTTTGCTGTCTACTTTTCCTTTTCCTTTAAACTTCTCATCTAGAAATTTGACTTAATCACTTGGTGCATATATGTTCAAAATTGGTATGACTTCATTATCTATGGTACTCTTAATCAAGATGTAGTTTACTTCCTTATCTCTTTTAATTAGATCTATTTTTGCTTTTGCTTGATCTGAAATCAGGATCACTATCCCTGCTTTTTTTCATTTAAAAAAAATTTTTTTTAATTTCAGTTGAAGCATAATAGATTCTGCTCCAGCCTTTTACCTTTACTCTGTATGTATCACTCTGCTTTAAATGGTTTCATGTGAAAACATATTATAGGGTTTTGGCTTTTAATCCTGCTGCTATCTATTTCCATCTTATGAGAGAATTCATCCATTCACATTCACAGTTAAAATTACTCTGTATTTCCTGCCATTTTATTTTTCCCAAGTTATACTCTTCTCTTTCCTTTCTTCCTTTTCCTTCTCCTCAGTGTTTTGCTTCTGAGCACCAACTCCCTCAAACAGCCCTACTTTTTTTTATAGCCCTTCTCTCTTTCTTATCCCTTTTCCCTTCTATTTCTGTCCTTCCTTCTGTTAATTTCCCCCTTTCCTTTCCTTTTCCCCCTCCTACTTCCCTATAGGTTAAGACAAGTTTCTCTGTGAAACCATATATGTCTCATATTCTCTCTTTGAGTCAAATCTGATGAGATGAAGGTTCACCCAATGCTCATCCCCTTCCCTTCTTTTCCTCATTTCTAATGTTTTTTCTTTTTGCCTCTTCATGTGATGTAATTTACTCCATTTTATCTTTCCCTTCCTCTTCTTCTAGTACAATCTCTTTTCCACCCATAGTTTTTTTTAATATCATCACAATCAAGTCAAATTATATCTACATCCTGTAAATATATCCCTTACAAAGATACAGTTCTCAAGAGTTAAATATATCATCTTCCCATATAACAATATAAACTTTTTTTTTGGCTGAGGTAATTGGGGTTAAGTGATTTGCCCCGGGTCACATAACTAGGAAGTATTAAGTGTCTATGGGCAGATTTGAACTCAGGTCCTCCTGACTTAAGCTGGTGCTCTATTCACTATACCACCTTGCTGTCCCCAATATATTAACTTTTTAGCCTTTAAAAAAGCATATTTTTTCTTTCCTTTTTACCTCTTTATGCTTCTCTTGAGTTTTATATTTGAAGATCAAATTTTCTGTTGAGTTCTGTTTTTTTTCATCAAAAGTATATGAAATTCATCTATTTCATTGAATGTTCATCGTTTTCCCTGAAAAATAATGCTTAATTTTACTGGATAGTTGATTCTTGGCTGCAATGCAAGTTCCTTTGCCATTTGGAATATTAAATGCCAGGCCCTTCAATCCTTTAAGGTGAAAGCTACTAGGTCCTGGGTAATCCTAATTGTGGATCCTTGATATTTGAATTGTTTCATTCTGGTTGCTTGCAGTATTTTCTCCTTGATCTGATAATTCTGAAATTTAGCTATGATATTCCTTAGAGTTTTCATTTGGCCGGGGGGGGGGCTTCTTTCAGGACATGATCACTGGATTCTTTTAATGGGTATTTTACTCTCTGGTTCAAGCATATCAAATAAGTTTTCCTTGATGATTCTTTGAAAGATGTTGTGTAGGCTCTTTTTATTATCATGATTTTCAGGTAGCCCAATAATTATTAGATTGCCTCTCCTGGATCTATTTTCCAGATCAGTTGTTTTTCCAATGAGGTAGTTTACATTTTCTTTTTATTTTATTTTATTTTATTTTTTTGGTTTTTTTGGACTGATTCTTGATTTCTTATTAAGTCATTCACTTCCATTTGTTCACTTCTAACTTCTTCAGTTAGCTTTTTTATCTCCTTTGCATTGGCCAATAGTCCTTTTAAATGAATTGTTTTGTTCTTTGGACTTTTTCCCCATGTTATAAATACTGTTTTTTAAGGAGTTGTTTTCTTTTTCCACTTTTGTGAAATCTATTCTTTAAAAAGTTACATTTTTTCCATCCCTCCAAATATATTTTAAAAGTTTTCTTCAGATAATCTGTCTTTCCTTTTCCAAACTCTCTTGCAAAGCTCACTTCCTTTCCCCATTTTTAAAACTCTCTTTTAAGATCTTTTTCAAATTCTTCCAAGAGATCTGTGTGAGGTAGAGACCAACTTATATCACTTTGAAGCTTCATCTGGAGAAGATTATCCCAAGCTTCCTCTAGAGGTGATAGCATTTTCATGCTACTCTGGGGCTGGTGCTGCTAACTTTCTTCCACTGTTGGATGGGTGTGGTCAAGTGCAACTCACTATTTACCTTCTGTATTTGCTTTGAAGGTCTTACAGCTAGTCTGCTGATCTAATGGCTTCCGAACCAGGACAGAGTAGTCAATGATGCTGTATTTTGACTAAGAGCCTCCCAGAAGATTTTCTTAGAATGTGGAGGCCACGCTGTGGGTCCCTGCATTGTGCCTGTGCTGGACAAACCCACTTCCCCCATCCCCATTGAGATAGACCTTTCCTGAAGTTCTTCTAAAATATCTTCTGCTGGAAATTTGTTACCCTCCAAATATTTGTGGCTTCTATCATTGCAAAACCAGTTCAGAGGCTTCATCTAGTGTTGATCTGAGGTATGCCAAGAGGATTTCAGACAAAGTTTGGCTACTTTCTGCCATCTTGATTCCCCCTGAATATTTTCTTTAGAGTGCTGAATTGCTGAAATCCAATTTCAAAACCCAAGGAATGAGAGGTGGCTTATGATAAAGGAAAAAGAGGGAGCCAAAACTCAAAATCGGGAAGACCTAAAATGAGAAAATTAAATTCTATGTAAATGCTAGCTATCATTGTTGCTATTATTATTAATATTATTATTGTTGATGATATTATTAATTACCTGAGTTTAAGTCCTCTATGTAACACAAGCTGGTTATTTAGATCTTGATGTCCATTGTTTCAAGCCTTTGTGACCCCCATTTGGATTTTGCTGGCAAAAATACTAGAGTAGTCTGCCATATCTTTTTTCAGTGGATCTATTTAATCAGGCAATAAAAAGTTCAATGACTTTCCCAGGATCATATAGCTAAGTATCTGAGCTTGCTGATCTTCATCAATAGAAAAAAAATTTCTCAGTATGAATTCCATCCACCAATAAAATCACAGGAATGGGAAAAATTATTTTTTAAAAAAAAATAATGAATGTAAAGGGAGGAAAGGTAGAAGTTGTGGAATACAACTTTTAGCAGATTGGCAGTGAAGGGAAAGAAAAAAATGTAGCTAGAGAGAAATAGAATTAAGTGAAACTTTTCTCAAGAGAGAAAAGAGCTATATTGCTTGTGGAAAAAGAAATTGAAAACATGAAAGTAAAGATAATGGAACTAACATATCAAAAAAGCCCATAGGAAAACTGAGGTTGCTCAATGTGTGCACATGACAAGAATTGCAGTTTGTCTTATCCATTTTAATTCATCTCTCTCCAAAGCCACCGCGGCTGCCTCTAAACATGATAGGAGGAAACCCTCTCATAACACAAGACCCTCTGGTAGCTTCTGACAGCTGCTGCCTCATTGCCATTTATCCCAGGATATTATGGAGGTGGTCTTTACCAGAATTCTTAATATCTTCTGTGTGTTGGAGGAAAATATTTGAACAAGGACATCAAGAGTCTCTTCAGCAGCAAGATGAAGCAGACAAGTACAGGAGTGTCCAGTCAATGCTGCTATGAATGAAAACTTTTTCTTCACTCCTGAATGTAATGGGATGGAACCAAATAAAGAGACATAATGATGATGATGATGATGATGATAATAATAATAATAATAATAATAATAATAATAATAACACCTAGCATTTAAATAGCTCTTTAAAATTTATAAAATGTTATATATTTGTTATCTCATTTAATTTTCACAACAATCTGGGGAGGTGGGTGCTGTAATTATTCCCATTGTATAGGAAAGGAAACCAAACCTCTAAGAGTCATTGTCTCACTGCTAGTAAATGTCTGAGGTCAGTTTTCCTGATGCTAAGTCCAGAGCACTCCATTCTGAGCCACCTAGTCTAGACATTTCAAACATATTTAAAATCTCAGAAATAGTCTAATTAGATTTAGCAATACATATTTTGGGAACTAAAGGGAGAATAGAAGTAATAGATATAATTGGTAAGGAGGAAGATTTCAAATCAATGTATATAAAGCTTGCTTTATATAATTAATAAATCAGTGAACATTTTATATATTAATTGGAGCGATTTAAGAGGAACTGAAACTCTGAGTTTAATGGTAGAATGAAAGACCTCTCAGATGAGGATGTTCCTTCTCTCTTTTTTAGAACTGCATCTTTTCTACAATTTATAGATTTAGAAGACACTTAAAACAGTGAGAGATATTGAGTTATTTAGTCACACAGTTGGTATGTGGCAGAGGGAGGACATGAAACCCAAGTCTTCATGGCTCCAAGACCACCTTCCAGTTTTACTATTCTATAGTGTCTCTCCCAATTTTTCCTTGTTTTTATATGGTTTCCTAGTACTTGTTTTATTTCATATTTTATTTGGCATTATGTATTACTACTGTTACATTTTGTTTGCATAGCTAGTTTTAGACAATTATAGTCTAGTTAGAAAGGACTTAAGAGATGCTTTCCAAACTCTCTGATCATTCCTACCTCTAAGCATTTGTGTAGTCTCACCTCCAAGTCTGGAATAACCTACCCTTTGTTCATCTAAAATCTTCCCCCCTTAATATTCAGACTAAATGATCCTTTTCCTTGATCCTCCTGCCAATAAGTTCTCTGTCCTAAATTTCTTCTGGGCCTCTTTGAATTTCAACCTTGTACTTTTCTAGCCTACACAGTACCAAGAAGTTTTTTTTTTTTTTTTTTCAGTGTGTATACATGCTCTACAAGTCAGAGTGTGTCTTTATATCTGCAGTGTCAATAAGTATATATAAAGGCTTGCAATGTGTCAGATAATTTGTTAGATACTAATGGTACAAATAAAAAAGTGAGATATTCTTGATTTCAGTGAACTTATATTTTTCTGGGGGAAACTTGTTCATAGATGAGTAAATACAGGTTATATGCCAAATAAATATCAATGATTTGGAGGGAGGATTGACTACTGGGGAAATAAAGGGAAGGAAATGGGAGTGGAACTAAGAATTGAAGGGCATTAAGGAAAATTAGGTGGTGTAGTGGATAGAGCACCACCCTTGAATTCAGGAGGACCTGAGTTCAAATCTGATCTTAGATACTTAACACTTCTTAGCTGTGTGACCCTGGGCAAGTCACTTAACCCCAGCCTCGAAAAAAAAAAATAAAGAATATTAGGAATCTAGATATGGGGCACAGAGAAATGTAACAGGATGCCTAGTTTGGGATACATACATATATTACATTGCAGTTTGATATAGTATCATGGAATAGCCAGTCTATCAATTTTTCTAAGCAATTTTCAAATGCAATCTCTAGTTGAGGGGAAGGGAAAGTGGTGATCATATTTTTCATCAAATTTTATTGGCATAAGTAAAGTTTTATTAAATTCCATAGTCATCTTCATATCAGCAAGGTGTATCAAACTAGAACTTTGTGGAAGATACTTAGGGTCAAATATTGCCAATATAGCAGTGACTCATGCTCAAGTGCAATCACAGAGGTAGAGTTGAAACCCTAGTAATGATATAGTTCAAACTGTTCATGATGATGAAGAAACTGAGTACTAGGGAGGTTTTTCCTAAAGTAATCCAGATAACTGGAAAAACATGAATTGAATTTAAATTCCATGAATCCAAGTTCAGTCCTCTCTAGTACACCAGTCTGCCTTCTTATAAATTGGATTAAATGGTGTCTGAGACCTGTTCCTTCAGATTCTGCAATATTTGCTAGCATCTTTATAACACAAAATTTCTATAACATGAGTAAGAGATTCACAATAGTTTTTGTTTTTCTCTTTTGTTATTGGAAGTATTTAGACATAAATTTGTCTTTAGTTGCATCGCTAAAATTTTGGTGTGTTACATTATTGCCATTTTCTTCATTGAAATATTCTGGTTTTTGTTACTTGTTTTTTGGTACAGTGGATAGAATGCTGGGCCTGAAGTCAGGAGGACTTATTTTACTGAATAAAAATTTGCCTTAGATACTTAGTAGCAGTGAAACTCTGGGCATATCACTTAACCTTGTGTGCCTTAGTTTCCTCATCTATAAAATGAGCTGAAAAAGGAAATATCAAACCATTCCAGTATCTTTCCTAAGAAAACCCCAAAAAGGATCATGAAGAGATGGACACAACTGAAAAGCAACTCAACAACAAAATTTAGTCTCTCATGGGCCTTTAATCTTTCATTCAAAGACCCTTATTGAACATAAATTTTTATTATTATATATTTATCTCTAAGGGATATTTTTACTATCTCTTATTTTCAGAATTTATGATACTTTTATGTACCACTACATGGCCAATTTTTGAAAAGGTGCAATGTACAACTTAGAATTCATAAAATTTCTTCCTTATTCTTATTCAGTAATTTCCAAAGAGCTATCCTATCTTTTCTAAAGTTTTATTCCAGTCCTTATATCACTACTTATTGACTATCTATGGTGCCTATAAGTGTAATGTAATTTAACTCCTTATCTCTTCAATCAGGTCTGTTTGATTATTACATTCTTTGAAATCATTATTGCTAATCCTATTTTTTAGAGTTCACATGAAGCATAATTCTTGATGAGACCCCAATAGAACCTAACCAGATACTGTCAAATGCACCAGTAACTGGCCTCTTGCAAGATCCCATGTAATTCCCTTCCACTGCACCCCTGTCTCCCAGTTTGTCTTTCCTATTGCTGTGGCTCAGATACAGGATTTCTAGATATTAACTTTGGTCACTGATCTGGCCCAACTTACTCCCTAGGTGCTGAATCAGTCCTTTCTCCTATTGTGACTTGGGCTTAATTTTCCTGTTTTTTTGTTTGTTTGTTTGTTTGTTTTCAGCAATGGTGTTTATCTCTGTGTCATTCAGTGGTCCTAGCTGCTGCTATTCTTTGCCTTCTGCCTTTCTGGTTTTTCTCTGCTCAGAGCCTCTCCAGGATTCTAGTAGTCCTGAGTGTATGAAGGAGCTTGAGGCCTTTTATCTTTGGCTTTCTCATTGAAGTTTCTGGTATGTTTGAAGAGAATCTGGTCTCCTCTAGGTCCTAAGACACTCATTACTCCCACAGTACCTTAGTTTGTCACTATATTCTCCTGTGATTGTATTCTCTTAATTAGAGGACATTTTTTTTCAAAGAATTGTCTTTATTCTTTAAAAACTGTCTGTGGAAATGATAGCTATTGTTTAGCTTCCACTAATTTCAGGGAGCCTAGAAGACAGGTGTAGGTGTATGTAGCCAATATAAACATACACCCACAGGAAACAGAGTACAGCAAATTGTGTAAAGTGCAGGATAAGCACTGACATTCACAAAAAAGACTTGCCTTCATCCCTGGAACTATTTCTCCTTGCTCCCCCTTCTAACTCTATTTTAGCCCATTTCCTTCCAAATAGGGCAAATAAATCACTGACTTCTTTGGGTCTGAGTTTTCTTATAAAATGAGGAAGGATTGGACAAGATAACCTTCAAGGACTTCTTAACTTTAAATTTATATTCCTAAGAGACTGAGCATGGAGCCCCATCTCGAGAAAGAACCAAGCATCTCCCCCTTCAGCATTATAATGGGTCTCTACTGAATGAAATAAAGCAAACCAGGGTGAAAAGAAGAGAAAGAAAAGAGTGAATAATAAAAATAACATTTTTATTCTCCAATGACAACCATCCTTTTATTCTATGTTTGGCATTTTGCATCTTGATGAGTCAATTTCACTTTGCGAAGTGGGGAGAGAAAAGATGGGAGGAAGCAATCAAAGTATAATATGCAGGTCATTGCATTTTATGACCTTATTAAATCAATTAGTCACTCTATGCTATGAAAGTCTCAGTGCCAGCTTAGTGATGGCAAATTGCTCTGCATTTCCTAATAAAAATGGATAAATTCATAATATTAGGAGTTTTATGTATTTCCATTAAATTCTTGCTGGAGTGTCAAGTAGTAAAGTGTTTTGCATTTATCCTGACAACATGAATTCCAAATTCAAATCATCAATTCATTGCCAGGTCTGTTATCATCACTGGTATTCATGAAAATAATAGGAACAGATATTCGAGTGGAAAAAAAGAAAAAATGTTTGCTAGGGTAGAAATTACTTTGCTCCCTTCATTGTTTTCATAATTGTTTTTAATATCCAAATGCTTTAAGGACATTTATAAACAAACTCAGTACTCTTCCTCATAAGAATAAAACGAAGAAGAATAATTAGCTACTTCTTATAGATAGAGTCCCACACATAGAAACTTTTCTTGAGTCATATAATGAGACATATGCAGAGTCAGGAAGGCAAGCTAGATGTTTAGGCAGAGTTGTGGTCCCAGGCTATCACTAACTAGTCCTTTATGAGGTATTTCTCTGCTGGGTGATCAGAATCATCCATTAGAGACAAATGTGCTTGTATCTAGAGTGAATCATCAATGTGGTATCATTTTATATGTATCAAACAAATGAAACAAAGCCAAAATAAAATAAACCCTCTACCAGACATATTCTGGCAGTGCTTAAAATTCATACTTAAGGAACTACTTTGAGGTGTTGAAGATTCTACAAATCTACAAATGCCATTTGGAAGGGATAATAACTGAGCCATTATCACTCATTAACAATTCATTTGTAATTAATTTGATTTGCTGCAGTTATCTTATAGTGCAGTAAGACAGCAGAAGAGGACTCAAAGTAAAAATAACAAAGAGGTCTGCAAAGATTCACATTATAGGTCCTTAACTGGGTGTCCATGAACTTGGTTTAACAGCAAAAAAAAGTTTGATAACTATTTCCGTATTATTTATTTTATTGGTAGTCCACTTCCCATTATAAAGTGCTTGAGATTGATTGACAGAGAACTTTAAGATCCCAAATCTGAAAATGCTAGAGATCGAGAAGAAATCCCTTTTCTAGGATATGAAAAAAATGGGGAAGCCTCAGGTTTCAGAGACTGGGGTTATAAAGAATGGCTGAAGGGATTCATGAGGGAAGCTGATGAGGACTTTTTAGACAGTCCAGAATGTTAAGCCATGTATAGTGGAATCTAGTCTAAGTGAAACACTTTAAATTGCTGCTCTTTGACTGTAGATGGTGAATAGTATCCAATTCTCCATATTTGAGTAATGTAGCTATATACTTTGACAATAAACTAGCTGAAAATAGAATAACAAAATGATTCATCCTGAGAGAAAGAAATACACAGAGTAGAGAATAAAAGTACAATTAAAGAGAACTTTAGAGATAATCATTGACCATTAAAGAGACCTTACGAGATCATGGGGTTGAGCCTGGCATTTTCCAGATGGGAAAGATTTCCATCTCAAAAGGAGGAACTCCTAATCTCCCTTGGCTCCTGGTGACAGAAGTGATGAAGTGTAAATCTGGAGAGCCTTCTTTGGAAGGTGCTGAAGATAATTTTCTCCCATCTTTCAAAACATTAACCTAAAAATCCAAAGGAGAAAATCCAAGGAAGACAATATTTTTTTTAGCTCTTTAAGATTTACAAAATACTTTATGACATCCTTGGGAGGTAGGTATTGCCAAGAATTAGCTGTATATCATGGTGCACTGATTTTCAGTAAATTTTGGATTTCAATCCTGGTTTCAACACATTATTTCTGTGACATCAGACAAACTCATCATAGTTTCTTTGAACCATCTTATTTATAAGATGAATATAATAATATTTGTGTTATCTCCAGATTATGAATAGAATGCTCTGCAAAGTTAAAGGACAACCAACATTCTAAGGCCAGTTCTCCTATTTTCTACTTGTTGTGACCATGGACAGATGACTGAAACTTGATTTTTTTTGGCAAGGCAATGGGATTAAATAACTTGCCCATGGTCACACAGCTAGGAAGTATTAAGTGTTTGAGGCCGAATTTGAACTTAAGTCCTTCTTACTCCAGTGTACTCTATCCAATGCAGCATCTAGCTGCCATAAGATCACTGAACCTTTTATGAGTTAATTTTCATCATTTGTAAAACAAGAGGGTTGGTTTTTCCAAATCTAGAACTAAGAATCTACTGATAAGGGGGCTGAAGCTATGGAATTGGGATATGTCCATGGTCTCATAGCTAATAAAAATCAGAAATGAGTTTTATCTCCATTATTTTGATTCCAACTTTGAAACTTTTTTCAATGTATTATGTCCAGATAATTCATGTTCTCAAGAAACTTTCTTTAACTTTAAAAAGGGAGATTAAAGAATTTTTAATATTTGGGTACAATATTTAGAATAAGGAAGAAGTCTGATGGATATTTCTTATTTAATCAATCAATGAACATACAACTTCCCTTAACATTGTGATAGGTGCTATGAAATAGAGATATCAACAATTTCCTGCCAAAATCCCCAAGTTTGGGAAGAACCAGATTAAAATGCAATTGGACAAATTTAATAATTTTATATTATATATAATTATAATACACAATAATCCATAACATATTATTATTAATAAATTAAAATGCCACAAAACAGATAATGTTAATTTGTGGTTTCTTAAGTCAATAGGTAATCCACTGGGATATATTTCTTTTTGAGTAAAAAGAGGATAAAGAGAATGTATAACAGCTAAAGATAAAAAAATTAGTTTTAAATATGGTCCATATTTTCAAATAGCCTGAAATTTGAGATTTGTGCTTTGGGTTCTAGAGTTTTAGAAAAGTGTTAATCTAAAGGGGAAAGGACCCACATATGCAAAAATGTTCATAGCAACCACTTTTATGGTGGCAAAAAATTAGAAATTGAGTGGATGCCCATTAGTTGGGGAACAACTGAATAAGTTATAGCATATAAATATAAGGAAATATTATTGTTCTATAAGAAATGATTAGCAGGCTTGATTTCAGAAAGGTCTGGAAAGACTTATGTGAACTGATGCTAAGTGAAGTGAATAGAGCCAAGAGAACATTGTATACAGCAACAAGAAGATTACATGATGATCAACTCTGATGGACTTAGATAGATTTGTGATGGAGAGAGCTATCTGCATCTATGGACTATGGAGACTGAATGTGGATCACAAAATAGTATTTTCACCTTTTTTTGTTTTTTTGCCTTTTTAAAATTTTTTTCCCTTTTTAATCTAACTTTTCTTGTGCAGAGTGATATGTGGAAATATATTTAGAAGAATTGCACATATTTAACCTATAATATATTGCTTGCTATCTAGGGGAAGGGGTAGAGGAAAGGGATGGAGAAAAATTTGGAACACAGGGTTTTATAGGAGATAATGCTGAAAACTATCTTTGTATGTATTTTGAAAATATATTATTAAAAATAAAAATAGAAAAAAGATGTTAATCTATAATTTGCCTATGGATCTGCCTTTTCTTTATTGTCACAAAATAAACTCATGTAATTGAAGAGTGGAATATGAGTATGGCTTAAGTTTGTCTATAATAGATCTTTCTAACATGGCTTGAAGAGTCCATACAGTAAAAAAAGGCATTAGTATTCATCAATCTAAGATTCAGAATGTTAGAATGTATCCAGACTTGTGTCTGGATGCAGGAATCATGCTAGGAAGCATTAATTTAGGAAAGGAGTCATGTAAGTAGAAGGGGAGACCCATGAAGAGGTCTATTATATCTAGGGACTCATAGGGTGTTCCTTAGCTCCTGTAGCTGGAACAGACTCATATATGGGATATACTCTACTGAATAGGAGCCATTAGTGCTATTTACAGAGACTTCCTACTCTGCCTAGATTTCCAGAAACTGTGGACTTTGCATGGAGCAATCTTGAGAATAGGGACAAAGGTGAAATCAATCTCTAACTAAAGCTCTTAGATAAATTTCTGAGTCATGAAGCTGTTCTGAAATGAGGTGTGGAAACTCTGAATAATTTCCCCATCTTATTCCCTGGAAGGAAAGAGTTTTCCACATGAAGAATAAGGTTTTTTGAGAGCTTATTCCTTTTCCTCCATACCTTCTCACTGATTCATTTGATATGTCCTTACAGTATACCAATATAATTGTGATAGGTGCTAGGGATTAAAAGTAGCAAACCTGAAATACTCCCTGCTTTCAACATTTGTATATTCTATTGGAGAGATGAAGAACAATATGTTCATAGAAAAATAAAAACAAAATGCAGTGTTCCAAAAGACATAAGTTTTGAGCTACTGTTTACATATGTACATATGTACATACAGTTACATATAAAGACATTTTTAACATTCACTCTGTCCCTCCTTCCCCCCCCCCCATAAACTAAGCAATTTGATATAGGTTATGCATGTTCAATCACACAGAAATATTGCCGTTATGAAATTAGACACAGATTCAAAGAGGAAAAAGCACACCAAAATATAGAAAGTGAAAAATAGTATGTTTTGATTTGCATTCAGATTCAGATTCAGTTCTTTCTCTGGAAGTAGTATTTTTCGTGATGAATCCTTTGAAATTGTAATGAATCCTCATATTGCTGAGAATAACTAAGCTATTCACAGTTTATCACTGTATAGTTTTGCTGTTACAATGTCTAACATTCTCCTGCTTCTAGTCACTTCAATTTGCATCAGTTCATATACATCTTTCCAGGTTTTCCTGAAATCTTCCTGCTCATCATTTCTTATAGCACAATAGTATTGCATTACAATCATATACTACAAATTGCTCAGCCATTTCCAATTGATGGCATTCCCTCACTTTCCAATTCTTCGCCACTACAAAAAAGCTGCTATAAATGTTTTTGTACAAATATGTTCTTTCTCTATTAAAAAAAATCTCTTTGAGATATAGCTCTAATAAACCAATGCTATTAAAAATTTTAAATACACCAAAACTTTTGGAACAACTTATATATGCAAAGTAATTTTCAGAGGAAGACATTAGTAATAGGGGATCAACACAAGTTACTAATGAAATGTAACACTTGATCTGGGGTTTGTAGACAACTAGGGCTTCTATGAAACAAAGGGGAGGAATGATTGTTTACTTGTATCCCTTACACCAGACACAAGATTATGCAGAGTAGGCACTTGGTCAAAGCTTGTTGATAGATTAATGGATGTGAGAGATGGTATATGGCATAAAGGGAGCAGTAATCAAACCAATTTGGTTGGAATGTAGAGTGGGGAAGATAGTAATATGAAATAAACCCAGAAGTAGTCACATGTATACAAATTTCTACTATTTGAAGGTATGAGTATGTAAAATACTATAAATGATTTCAGTGCAATGGAAAAATGTAATGTGAATTCCAACATTGGGACTATTTCAGATGTGATTCATCATTTATAGTATTCAGAAAGCTGGAGTGAGAATGGGAAAATATTTAGAAGTCAAATCAAGGAATTTATATTTTATCCTAGATGCAAGAGGGAAGTCCTAGATCTTATAAAGAAGGAGAATGATAGTGGAAAATATAGATAATTATATTCATTTGTGTATTTGGAAGAACCATGTTACCTATTATATATATATATACATATATATATATTAATGCTAGCTATTAGAGTTGTAGCTTGCAAGTGGTCTGTGAATAGAACATTATACTTTTGGGAAAGGATTTGCATAATTGATTACCCAAAACACCAAATATAAAACCTAAAGGATTTCAGAGAAAGAATTTTCCAAGAGATTTTAGGGAACTAATGCTTTACTTATTGAGAGTCACTATGGGATGTTTGTAAAGAATGTCTGTTTATGAAGGAATGGAGTTAACCTGAGGCTACCTGATCTACCACTCACTCTATGGATCCATTTTTGAAAATTTTATTATTCCCTAAAAGTCTAGGCTGTAATTAGGAGCATTTTTTCCTCCAGTGCAAGCTCTCTATAAAGGCATGGTTGAATTAAATAAACATTATACTACTTTTTCAAAAGTGTTATTTTATATTTCTTGTTCGATTCGAGTAATTTTGATAAAGAGAAATGGAACAATTTTAAGTGCATTGTCTATAGTTTGTGAATTGCGATGCATACTTGCTGATGTGTGCATGAATGAGTATTAAAAAGCTAGTGTATAGTAAATGGACAAATCCTTATCTACTAGTTTGGGAGACACCTCTTTTTTCCTTTTTCTTATCTTTTTACTTAAGAGTATTTTATTTTGCCAATTACAAATCAACATTCATTTTTGTATGATTTTGAGTTTGAAATTTTTTTCTCCCTTCTTCCCTTACCTTCCTACCTCTCCAAGACAGCAAGCAATCTGGTATAGATTGTACATGTTTAAAACATATTTCTATATTAGTAATGTTTTGAAAGAAAAATCAGAATAAAAAGGAAAATCACAAGAAAGAAAAGGCAAATTTTTTTTTAGTCAAAAGACATTTATTTATTTACTTATTTCTTTGCTTGTTTGTTTATTTATTTATTTATTTATTTATTTTGTTGCAAAGGAAGAATTGTATTTGGAAGGTAAAAACAATCTGGGAAGAAAAACAAACAAACAAAAAATCCTCACAGTTTACACTCATTTCCCAGTGTTCCTTTTCTGGGTGTAGCTGATCTTGTCCATCATTGATCAATTGGAATTGGATTAGCTCTTCTCTTTGTCGAAGATATCCACTTCCATCAGAATACATCCTCATACAGTATTGTTGTTGAAGTGTATAATAATCTCCTGGTTCTGCTCATTTCACTCAGCATCAGTTCATGTAAGTCTCTCCAGGCCTCTCTATATTCATCCTGCTGGTCATTTCTTACAGAACAACAATATTCCATAACATTCATATACTAGAATTTACCCAAATATTCTCCAATTGATGGACATCCATTCGTTTTCCAGTTTCTAGCCACTACAAAAAGGGCTGCCACAAACATTTTGGCACATACAAGTCCCTTTCCCTTCTTTAGTATTTCCTTGGGATATAAGCCCAGTAGTAGCACTGCTGGGTCAAAGGGTATGCACATTTTGATAACTTTTGGGGCATAATTCCAGATTGCTCTCCAGAATGGTTGGATTCTTTCACAACTCCACCAATTATGCATCAGTGTCCAGTTTTCCCACAGCCCCTCCAACATTCATCATTATTTGTTCCTGTCATCTTAGCCAATCTGACAGGTATGTAGTGGTATCTCAGAGTGGTCTTAATTTGCATTTCTCTGATCAATAGTGATTTGGAACACTCTTTCATATGAAATTTTTTAAAAAGCTGAAAAATAATTTGTTTTGAAAAATAGTTTGTTTTGAACCTCATTCAGCCTCCATATTCTCTCTTTGGATACAGAAGGCATTTTCCATCCCTATTGGAATTGTTTTAAGTCACAGTATTGCTAAGAAGAGTCTATCATAGTTAATATTTATGTATAATGTTCTCCTAGTTCTGCTCACTTCACTCAGTATCAGTTCATGTAAATCTTTCTAAGCTTTTCTGTTTATCATTTTGAATGAACAATTGTATTCCATTACATCCATATACCATAACTTACTCAGTCATTCCTTAATTGTTGGGCATCCACTTAATTTCCAACTCTTTACCACCCCAAGAAAACTTACTATACATACTTTTGCACATGTGAATCCTTTTCCCTCTTTTATGATTTCTTAAGGGTACATGCAAACTAATAGAATTGCTGGATCAAAGGATATGCACAGTTTTATAGCTCTTGGGCATAGTTCTAAATTGCTCTCCAGGTGGATCCTTTCACAACTCTCCCAAAAATACATTTCCCAATTTTTCTACATCTCCTTCATTTATCATTATCTTTTTCCTATTATCTTTAGCCTATCTGATAGGTGTGAGGTGGTAAAACAGAGTTGTTTTAATTTAGGGTTCTCTAAACCATAGTGAATTAGGACATTTTTTATATGAATCTAGATGGCTTTAATTCATTTATCTGAAAATTGTCTGTTTATATCCTTTGACCATTTATCACTTGAAGGATGACTTATGTCCTAATAAATTTGACTTAATTCTCTCTTTCTTTTAAAAAATGATACCTTTATCAGAAATAACTATTAAAAAATTGTTTCTCAGATTTCTGTTTTGCTTCTAATCTTGACTGCATTAACTTCGGTTATGCAAAATCTTTTAAAATTAATTAAATAAACATTTATATAACACATAATATAAATAATATACAAATTAAATTAAAGTTAAATTTAAACTACCCAGTTTACCTTTCATAATGTTCTCTATCTCTTATTGATCACAAATTCCCCCCTTCTCCAAAAATCTGAACAGGTAAAGGATTCCTTGTTCTCTTAATTTGCCTATAGTCTTTATATCTAAATCATGAATTGGGAGATACCTCTTGACTGCCATGATGGTCACTGTGAGGATAATAAAGAAGATGGAATTGATGTAAGTAAAAAAAGCATCATGGGATTCATGGAATCTTTGACTCAAAGACAACAGTCCCAAATAAATTCAATTTTGGAAACTCTCTAGTGACTGAAGAATGAAAGTATTGAGCTATCCTACCAATATATTTTAAATTTAATACCTTGGTATACTGTTACATGGCCTGTGACTAGAGTAATACTGTCAAATTCAAATAGATAAAGTGGCCACTAATCTCTCTCTCTCTCTCTCTCTCTCTCTATCTATCCATCTCTTTATATACACAAGGATCTCTGTGAGACACATATTGGCTTAGTTTTTAAATGTAATATTATATGATTTATTGTATTTTATTTATTTTGTAATTTTTAAAATAAAATTTTATTTATTTATAAATATTCCCTAATTGTATTTTTAGTATGGTTTAGGTCCACTTGTGAGTTCTATGGGCTGTATGTGGCTCGTGTAAAATGTGTTTTACACTTCTGGCACAGACAACAGTGCTTCAATGAAGGTTTCTATCATGATTTGCATAGTTATTCTAACCACTCAGAATAGGACCTGCCAAATAAAGCAAGGCATTTCAGCATAAGAATCCTTAAAATTTAAGAGAATTTTGTTACAGAAAGGATAACCAGAAGAATTAGCCAAGAGGAGAAATTGGTCTAATGCACTATGTCAAGACATGTACCAATAACAAAGCAACAACAAAAAAAGCATGAGTATGTTCTGGCATTTATTAGTGAGAAAAGAGATAAAAATAAGTATATGACTCTATGATGCACAATAGTAATTCTATTAAGATTCTCAGGAAAACCAATGAAAGATAGAAAAGAGGAAATTAATTGTTCATTACTTAGCAGCTATGGTGAAATACCATTAACATGGCATGACAACATATAGAAAAGCCCAAAACCTTAAAATCTGGAGAGGGAAATATTTTTTAGGATCATCCAATGTGGTTGCCCTTTGAACCTTTCATGAAAGGAGCTGTAATAAACAGTGAGGCATAACGAACACCAAATATCTCAGTAAGATACTCACTCCTGGAGAGCTGATAAATTGAGAAAGAAAGCTTCAAGTGTTTATTTCCAGATGTTCATCTAACTGAGACCACATGTTAAATGACTGTGGTCATTGTAGTGAAGTGGAAAGAGTATTGAGCTGATAATCAGGAGAGATGGGTCCATATCTTCCCCTTGGCACTATTATGAAAACTTGAGTAAATTCCTAAGACTTACTTTCTCATCTGTAAAATCGGGATAATTGCATTTGTTCTATCTAGCTCAGAGGACTCTTGTGAAGAATTTTGCAATTGAATGATTTGTAAATGATTTATTAATGTGAATCAATAATAAATATGCATAGTATTATTATTTTACTTTCTTTACTCAATATTGCTTAGATGATAACATAATTGTGAAAATTTTCACCTTTGCAAGGAGCCATACAGAGATCTTATCATTATTTTTTAAATTTTATTTTATTTTGGAGGCAGAGTTAAGTGACTTGCCTAGATCACACAGTTAGTAAGCATCAGAAGCAGATTTGAACTTCTGTCTCCTTGACTTTGGGGCTGGTACTTTATCATACAAATATTTTAAAATTTGAGCCTCATTGTACTGGGAAGTTTATAATGAAAGTATTATGTTTCAAGGATCCAAGATTTCACCCATATGGGTAACCTATTTGCTGATGAAGACTGACTCTCTGCACTTGTAGGACAGTTTCTGTATTTTGTCATAGCTAAAACAACTCTATCTTTTGGTTAGTCTTGATGATGACATCTTGACATTTTTTTTCAAACCTAGTTTCAAACCTAGCTGGTCCTCAGAAGATTTTCCCTAACCGCCCCCCCCTGCCATTATTTTGTGAGCTTCTACAGAGCAGAGACTGTCTTTTTTTTTAATCTTTCTTTGTACCTTTATAACTTAGCATAGTGACATAACAGATGCTCAATAAATGTTTATTGAGTGACTCTCCAGCTTGGTAGGACTATTAAATTAATCAACCAGCATGTAGTACACCCCTAATATCTGCCAGCTAGTGAGTTAGGCACTGGAGAAAGAAATACAAAGAATGTAATGATCCCTTCTCACAAGGAGCCAACATTTGTAGGAGAAAGATAACATTTACCATATAAATAATAAATAAATTTGAATGAGGGTTTTATTTATTTAAATATATATATATGTGTGTGTGTGTGTGTGTGTGTGTGTATAATTTATATAATATAAATATATATAAATTATAAGAGCATAAATACAAACAAATGCAAAGTGGCTAAATACTGGTTTAAGAGAGATGGGTTTAGTGTTTAGAGAGATTAGGAAAATCTTTATGTAAGGGATGATGACTTTGTCTGGATAAAAGATGAGATTCTTTGAAGTAGAGGTAGAGAGAGAATGCATCCCAGGAATAGGAGATAGCCAATGCGGGGTCACAGAAATGCAAGATGGAGGAGTGTCCTGTGTGAGGAACAGAGATAAGTTTTTTCTGGATAGATCAGAGTGAAGGAGGGAGAGTGATACAGGCTTGTACTTTGTTAGAAGAGTCTTGAGGAACTCAAGATTGCCTCTTCATCAACAGGGTAGAACTGGACTTTAGCAAAGTAAAGTACCAACAGCATTTTCTTCATTTTATAGGTTTCTAAACAAAAACTCAGAAAAATTAAGTGATTTGCCTTATGTCACATAAATAGCAATTCTTAGATCCAGAATTTGAATCCAGATCTTATGTCTCCAGGACAGATATCTTTTCTACTAGGCCAGACTGTCCCCTCTATTAATTTGGTCATGGAGACTGATTTTCTTCATCTGTAAAGTGAGCATAATGATAGCATCCACCTTACAAACTTATTGTGAAGATCAAGTGAAATATTTGCAGTGTTTTGTAAGTTAAAACATTTCGTAAATGTTTGCTATTTATTAGTATTATTATATTCATAATATCCTGCATTTTCTTAATGCATAATTTATATCTTTATCTGATGGTAATAATTGACTCAGTGATTTACCCTTTGAAAAATGCTTTGCGGAGCCAAGATGGTGGAGAAGATACACGCCACTGTGTAAGCTCCTTTCTTCCCTCACAACCAACTAGATTTAATCAGCCTCAGAAATAGTGTTGGACTGATAGAATCCACAAGGACTGGAAGCATGACTTACCAGCTGAAAAGAATCTGGAGTTTCAGCAGGAAAGGTCAGCTCCCAGGGGAGGAAGAAGAGAGGCCAGCGCAGATGGTGGGGTAGTGGCACACTGCGCCGGTCGCGCTGGGGAGGGCTCTGGGATCAGAGAATCCACTGACATAAAAGAATCTGGCACAGGCTGTTAGCTCTTCTCTGCTTATAAAACAGCAGATCAGAGGAGAAATATAAGCCACTTTAAAATTTAAAATTAGATTGGATCTTCCTGGATCCCAGGGGTGACTCAGCAGATCTCGGCACTGGGACATAGGCAATCCAGGCTTTCGCCTCGGGGTAGTTAAGAGATTGAAGAGTGGGCGGGGTGATAACTCATAGTGCCTGGCTCGGCTGGAGGCTGTGGAACGGAAGTCCCAGAGAAGCGGAACCTTTGAACTAGGGACCGCGGTTTCTGGCAGACACTTCCAGTTTGAGCGCAGGGGCTTTTCACGTCACCTGCTGCAGACATCCACCCCCCACCAGGATGCATAGGCTAGGCTTTGAGTCGCCTTTGCTGTTCAGTCTCAACCACAGGGAAGCTGCTAAAACACAGCGCCCTCGGGGCACAGCAGTGCTGGTCACCTCTGAAGCACTTCCAGGGAGGGGGTGAGGAACTCTCTCCCAGAGCTCTCTCTTAGCTCAGGCATGGGGGCCACTGCATCCATCCAGTCTGGGAGGAAGCTGGTAAAGAAATAAATAAATAATTTCCTACCCCAGGGACAGACCCCAAAAGATTTTTTAAGTATGAGCAAGAAGCCCAAAAAAACCATAGATTCCTTCTACACAGAGAATGAGCGGGTATCCAACCCCGAGGAAGTTAACAGCAGAGAGTCAGCAGATAACAACCTAAAGGGGAACGATTCCTGCCCCCCATCACATAACTCTCTCCATGAAGAGACTATTAAAAAGTTAAGAGATTTTGAAGAAAAATGGGGAAAGGAAAGGGAAGCTATGATAGAGAATAACAATGTCCTGAAATTGGAGTTGGAAAAAATAAAGAATTCACAGGAAATGCAGGGAAACAAAATTAGTGAATTAGAAAAGGTAAAAAAAATCACAGGAAAATAGAATTTCTGAATTGGAGAAGATAAAAAAGTCCCAAGAAAATAAGATTTCTGAATTGGAAAAAGAAAATAATTCTCAAAAAAAAAATTAGGGAAATGGAAAAAAATTCAATAGAGCAAAATAATTCATTTAAAAACGAAATTGGGCATTTACAAAAAGAACTAAAAACTGTGAAAGAAGAAAATAACTCCTTAAAAGTCAGGATGGAACAAATAGAAATGAATGATTCACAGAGAACCCAAGAATCAGTCAAACAAAACAAAAAAAATGAGAAGTTGGAGAACAACGTCAAATACTTACTGGGAAAATCTATAGACCTGGAAAATAGATCTAGGAGAGATAATCTGCGGATCATTGGACTTCCCGAAAACTATGACCAAAAAAAGAGCCTAGATTCTATCTTACAGGAAATTATCAAAGAGAACTGACCAGAGATAATAGAAACAGAGGGGAAAGTAGATGTTGAAAGAATTCATCGAACTTCTTCTGAAATAGACCCTAAAAAAAGAACACCACGGAATATTGTGGCTAAGCTGCAGAATTACCACACAAAGGAGAAAATCCTGCAAGCAGCTAGAAAAAAACAATTTAAATACCAAGGTGCCACAATAAGGGTCACCCAAGATCTGGCTGCCTCCACATTAAAAGATAGAAGGGCCTGGAACCTGATATTCCAAAAGGCAAAAGATCAAGGATTGCAACCAAGAATAAACTACCCAGCTAAGTTTAGCATCTTTTTCCATGGAAGAAGATGGTCATTCAATGAAATAGAGGAATTCCATATGTTTCTAAGAAAAAAACCAGACTTAAACAAAAATTTTGATCTACATCCACAATACTGAAGAGAAACAGAAAAAAGTACACAGAACCCTTGAGAACTGTAACTCTGTTGTGGGTATATAGAAAGTACGCATGGATAATTTGATTTTACTGATATAAAAGAAAAAAAAAGGAGGGGGTGTAGTAAAGGGAAGGGGGTAGTATCAGAAAAAGGGGAGGGTGTGATAAAAAGAGGGAAACTACATCCCAGGAAGAGGCATAGAAAATACACCATATCTGAGGGAATTTAGAGAGGGGGAGAATCATTGTGTAAATCTTACTCTCATCAGAAGAGGCTCAAAGAGTAAATAATTGTCATATTTGTTTTTCAGAGAATTCTCTCTCACCTCATTAAAAGGGGGGAGAGGAAAAGGGAAAAGGAAAAGGAGAATAAGGGAAGGGACGTGGAGGGAGGGGGGAGGGATACTAAAAAAAAAGGGAGGGCTGTGCGTCACAAGGGGGGTCTATAAATTAAGTGTTGGGGAAGGGGTTCAGGGGGGTCAAGGGAAAAGGCATAATCTGGGGATAATATAATGGCAGGAAATACAGAATTAGTAATTTTAACTGTAAATGTGAATGGAATGAACACTCCCATTAAAGGGAGGCAGATAGCAGACTGGATCAAAAGTCAGAACCCTACAATATGTTGTTTACAGGAAACACACTTAAAGCAGGGAGATACATATAGAGTAAAGGTAAAAGGTTGGAGCAGAATCTATTATGCTTCAGGTAAAGCCAAAAAAGCAGGGGTAGCTATCCTTATCTCAGATCAAGCAAAAGCAGAAGATGATCTAATTAAAAGAGATAAGGAAGGAAGCTATATCCTGCTGAAAGGTAGCATAAATAATGAATCTATATCGATACTAAACATATATGCACCAAGTGGTATAGCATCTAACTTTCTAAAGGAAAAGTTAAGAGAGTTGCAAGAAGAAATAGACAGTAAAACTATAATAGTGGGAGATCTCAACCTTGCACTCTCAGATTTAGACAAATCAAACCACAAAACAAACAAGAAAGAAATTTAAAAAGTAAATAGAACATTAGAAAAACTAGGTATGATAGACCTTTGGAGAAAACTGAATGGCAATAGAAAGGAATATACTTTCTTCTCAGCAGTTCATGGATCCTATACAAAAATTGACCATATATTAGGACATAAAGATCTCAAAATTAAATGTAGGAAGGCAGAAATAATAAATGCCTTCTTCTCAGACCACAATGCAATAAAAGCTACATTCAGTAAAAAGTTAGGGATAAATAGACCAAAAAGTAATTGGAAACTGAATAATCTCATCTTAAAGAATGACTGGGTGAAAGAGCAAATTATAGAAACAATTAATAATTTCACCCAAGATAATGACAATGATGAGACATCATACCAAAATCTGTGGGATGCAGCTAAAGCAGTAATAAGGGGAAATTTTATATCTTTAGAGGCTTATTTGAAGAAAATAGAGAAAGAGAAGATTAACGAATTGGGCTTGCAACTTAAAAGGCTAGAAAAAGACCAAATTAAAAACCCCCAACCAAAAATTAAACTTGAAATACAAAAATTAAAAGGAGAAATCAATAATATTGAAAGTAAAAAAACTATTGAATTAATAAACAAAACCAAGAGTTGGTTTTATGAAAAAGCCAATAAAAGAGATAAACCTTTGGTAAATCTGATCAGAAAAAAGAAAAAGGAAAATCAAATTGTTAGTCTTACAAATGAAAAGGGGGATCTTTCCACCAATGAAGAGAAATTAGAGAAATAATAAGGAGTTACTTTGCCCAACTTTATGCCAATAAATTTGATAACTTAAGTGAAATGGATGACTTCCTCCAAAAATATAGGCTTCCTAGATTAACAGAAGAGGAAATAAATTGCTTAAATAGTCCCATTTCAGAAAAAGAAATAGAACAAGCTATTAATCAACTCCCCAGGAAAAAATCCCCTGGACCAGATGGATTTACATGTGAATTCTACCAAACATTTAAAGAACAATTAGCCCCAATGCTATATAAACTATTTGAAAAAATAGGGAATGAAGGAGTCCTACCAAACTCCTTTTATGACACAGACATGGTACTGATACCTAAACCAGGTCGATTGAAAACTGAGAAAGAAAATTATAGACCAATTTCCTTAATGAATATTGATGCTAAAATCTTAAATAAGATATTAGCAAAAAGACTTCAGAAAATCATCTCCAGGATAGTGTACTATGATCAAGTAGGATTTATTCCAGGAATGCAGGGCTGGTTTAATATTAGGAAAACTATTAGTATAATTGACCATATTAATAATCAAATTAATAAAAACCATATGATCATCTCAATAGATGCAGAAAAAGCATTTGACAAAATCCAACATCCATTCCTACTAAAAACTCTTGAGAGTATAGGAATAAATGGATTATTCCTTAGAATAATCAGGAGCATATATTTAAGACCTTCAGTAAGCATAATATGCAATAGAAATAAACTGCAACCTTTCCCAGTAAGATCAGGAGAGAAACAAGGTTGTCCACTATCACCATTACTATTCAATATAGTACTAGAAACGCTAGCCTCGGCAATAAGAGCCGAGAAAGAGATTCAAGGAATTAGAGTAGGAAATGAGGAAATCAAACTATCACTCTTTGCAGATGACATGATGGTATACTTAGAGAACCCCAAAGATTCTGCTAAAAAGCTATTAGAAATAATTCAGAATTTTAGCAAAGTGGCAGGATACAAAATAAATCCACATAAATCCTCAGCATTCTTATATATCACCAACAAAATGCAACAACAAGAGATACAAAGAGAAATTCCATTCCAAACAAATGTTGAGAGTATAAAGTATTTGGGAATCCATCTACCAAAGAATAGTCAGGAATTATATGAGAAAAATTACAAAACACTTGACACAAAAATAAAGTCAGATTTAAATAATTGGAAAGACATTCAGTGCTCTTGGATAGGCTGAGCGAATATAATAAAGATGACAATACTCCCCAAACTAATCTATTTATTTAGTGCTATACCAATCAGACTCCCAAGAAACTATTTTAATGACCTAGAAAAAATAACAACAAAATTCATATGGAAGAATAAAAGGTCGAGATTTGCAAGGGAACTAATGAAAAAAAAGTCAGAGGAAGGTGGTCTAAGTGTACCTGATCTAAAGCTATATTATATAGCAGCAGTCACCAAAACCATTTGGTACTGGCTAAGAAATAGAACGGTAGATCAGTGGAACAGATTAGATACAAAGGACAAAAAAGGGTACATCTATAGCAACCTAATCTTTGACAAACCCAAAGATACCAACATTAGGGACAAAAATTCATTATTCGGAAGAAACTGTTGGGAAAACTGGAAATTAGTATGGCAGAAATTAGATATGGACCCACACTTAACACCATATACCAAGATAAGATCAAAATGGGTCCATGATTTAGGCATAAAGAATGAGATCATAAATAGATTAGAGGAACAGAGAATAGTCTACCTCTCAGACCTGTGGAGGAGGAAGGAATTTATGACCAGAGGAGAATTAGAGATCATTATTGATCACAAAATAGAAGAGTTTGATTACATCAAACTAAAAAGTTTCTGTACAAACAATACTAATGCAAACAAGATTAGAAGGGAAGTAACAAATTGGGAAAATATTTTTAAAAGTAAAGGTTCTGACAAAGGTCTCATTTCCAAAATATATAGAGAACTGACCCTGATTTATAGGAAACCAAACAATTCTCCAATTGATAAATGGTCAAGGGATATGAACAGACATCATCTCAGATGATGAAATTGAAACTATTTCCACTCATATGAAAAAGTGTTCCAAATCACTACTGATCAGAGAAATGCAAAT
This sequence comes from Sminthopsis crassicaudata, assembly GCF_048593235.1. Classification (NCBI taxonomy): domain Eukaryota; kingdom Metazoa; phylum Chordata; class Mammalia; order Dasyuromorphia; family Dasyuridae; genus Sminthopsis; species Sminthopsis crassicaudata. The sequence continues at coordinate 154,704,561 of NC_133618.1, forward strand.
TAAGACAACTCTGAGATACCACTACACACCTGTCAGATTGGCTAAAATGACAGGAACAAATAATGATGAATGTTGGAGGGGATGTGGGAAAACTGGGACACTGATACATTGTTGGTGGAGTTGTGAAAGAATCCAGCCATTTTGGAGAGCAATTTGGAACTATGCCCAAAAAGTTGTCAAACTGTGCATACCCTTTGACCCAGCATTGCTGTTATTGGGATTATATCCCAAAGAAATACTAAAGAGTGGAAAGGGACCTGTATGTGCCAAAATGTTTGTGGCAGCTCTTTTTGTTGTAGCTAGAAACTGGAAGTTGAATGGATGTCCATCAATTGGAGAATGGTTGGGTAAATTGTGGTATATGAAGGTTATGGAATCTTATTGCTCTGTAAGAAATGACCAGCAGGAGGAATACAGAGAGGCTTGGTGAGACTTAAATCAACTGTTGCTGAGTGAAATGAGCAGAACCAGAAGATCACTATACACTTCAACAACAATACTGTATGAGGATGTATTCTGATGGAAGTGGAAATCTTCAACATAAAGAAGATCCAACTCACTTCCAGTTGATCAATGATGGACAGAAATAACTATACCCAGAGAAGGAACACTGGGAAGTGAATGTAAATTGTTAGCACTACTGTCTATCTACCCAGGTTACTTATACCTTCCGAAGCTAATTAATGTGCAACAAGAAAAAGGTATTTACACACATATATTGTATCTAGGTTATATTGTAACACATGTAAAATGTATGGGATTACCTGCCATGGGGGGAGGGAGTGGAGGGAGGGAGGGGATAATTTGGAAAAATGAATTAAAAAAAAAAAGAAAGAAAGAAAAATGCTTTGCATATAATACCACACTTGAACCTCGCAACAACCTTAGGGCAAGAATTTCAGATTCTAGTGGTCCCCTTTTATAGATGAATATTAGTAGATATCAGCAGCTGCATTTACACTTAGGACTTCCCGACTAGATCAAATACTTACTCCACAATGCCAAATAACCAAGATTCATTGAAGTGCCCTGGAATCAAAGCATATTGAGATCCTGATTCAGGCAGGATATTCCCGTGTAGGTCTACACTATTGCCTCATCACCATCCCATCTTCTGCTTTTTCCACCACTTCTCCCCCTCCCCCAAAAGTTCACAGCACTTTTGCTTTTTTTTTTTTTTTTTTTTTTTGTGGCTTAACAGAGTATTAGACGTACTCAGCAGGGAGAATGCTCTTTTCTCCTTCCCCATTAGCCCAGAAAACACTGATTCTCATGCACCTTGTTTAGAACAAACCTCAAAATACAGAATCATTGAATATTAGAGGAGATCTTGAAGATTTTTAAATCTGATCCCTCCCTTTCCCTGTAAGATCAGTAGTGAAATAAGGTTGCCCACTATCATCATTATTATTCAATATTGTACTAGAAACGCTAGCCTGGGCAATAAGAGTAGAGAAAGAAATTAAAGGAATTAGAGTAGGTAATGAGGAAACCAAACAATCACTCTTTGCAGATGATATGATGGTTTACTTAGAGAACCCCAGAGATACTACTAAAAAGCTATTAGAAATAATTCATAACATAAGCAAAGTTGCAGGATACAAAATAAATCCACATAAATCCTCAGCATTTTTATACATCAACAGCAAAATCCAATAGCAAGAGATACAAAGAGAAATTCCATTCAAAATAACTGTTGATAGTATAAGATATTTGGGGATCTATCAACCAAAGGAAAGTCAGGAATTATATGAGCAAAATTACAAAACACTTGCCACAAAAATAAAGTCAGATTTAAATAATTGGAAAAAACATTAAGAACTCTTGGATAGGCTGAGCAAATAAAATAAAGATGACAATACTCCCTAAACCAGTGATCCTCAAACTTTTTAAATACGGGGCCAGTTCACTGTCCCTCAGACTGTTGGAGGGCCGGACACTCTGTCTCCGCTGCCTCAGCCCAGTGCCAGAAGTGTGCGTTGCTAATGTGAGTTTAGGTCGAACATCACTTCTGGTCTGATTTTGCCATAACCCTGTGGGCGGCATCTGGCCCTCAGGCCATAGTTTGAGGACCCCTGCCCTAAACTAATCTATTTATTTAGTGCTGCATCAATCAGACTCCCAAGAAACTATTTTAATGACCTAGAAAAAATAACAACAAAATTCATATGGAAGAACAAAAGGATGAGAATTTCAAATTAATGAAAAAAAAATTCAAATGAAGGTGGCCTAGCTGTACCTGATCTAAAACTATATTATAAAGCAGCAGTCAACAAAACCATTTTGTATTGGCTAAGAAATAGATTAGTTGAACAGTGGAATAGGTTAGGTTCACAAGACAAAATAGTCAATAACTACAGCAATCTAGTGTTTGACAAACCCAAAGATCTCAACTTTTAGGATAAAAATTCATTATTTGACAAAAACTGCTGGGAAAACTGGAAATTAGTATGGCAGAAATTAGATATGGACCCACACATAACACCACATACCAAGATAAGATCAAAATGGGTTCATGATTTAGGCATAAAGAACGAGATCATAAATAAATTAGAGGAACATAGGATAGTCTACCTCTCAGACTTGTGGAGAAGGAAGGAATTTGTGACCAAAGGAGAACTAGAGATCTTTATTGATCAGAAAATAGAAAATTTTGATTACATCAAATTTAAAAGCTTTTGTACAAACAAAACTACTACAAACAAGATTAGAAGGGAAGTAACAAATTGGGAAAACATTTTTACAGTTAAAAATTCTAATAAAGGCCTCATTTCCAAAATATATAGAGAACTGACTCTAATTTATAAGAAATCAAACCATTCTTTAATTGACAAATGGTCAAAGGGTATGAATAGGCAATTTTCAGATGATGAAATTGAAACTATTTCCATGGGGCAGCTAGGTGGCACAGTGGATAGATCACCAGCCTTGAATTCAGGAGGACCAGAGTTCAAATCTGGTCTCAGACACTTAACACTTCCTAGCTATGTGACCCTGGGCAAGCCTCAGGAAAAAAGAAAAAAGAAAAGAAAAGAAACTATTTCCACTCATATGAAAGTGTTCCAAATCACTATTGATCAGAGAAATGCAAATTAAGACAACTCTGAGATACCACTACACACCTGTCAGATTGGCTAAAATGACAGGAAGAAATAATGATGAATGTTGGAGGGGCTGTGGGAAAACTGGGACACTGATGCATTGTTGGTGGAGTTGTGAAAGAATCCAACCATTCTGGAGAGCAATCTGGAACTATCCCCAAAAAGTTATCAAAATGTGCATACGCTTTGACTCAGCAGTGCTACTACCAAAGAAATACTAAAGAAGGAAAAGGGACCTGTATTTGCCAAAATGTTTGTGGCAGCCCTTTTTGTAGTGGCTAGAAACTGGAAAATGAATGGATGCCCATCAATTGGAGAATGGTTGGGTAAATTATGGTATATGAATGTTATGGAATATTGTTGTTCTGTAAGAAATGACCAGCAGGATGAATATAGAGAGGCCTGGAGAGACTTACATGAACTGATGCTGAGTGAAATGAGCAGAACCAGGAGATTATTATACACTTCAACAACAATACTGTATGAGGATGTATTCTGATGGAAGTGGATATCTTCGACAAAGAGAAGATCTAATTCAGTTCCAATTGATCAGTGATGGACAGAATCAGCTATACCCAGAGAAGGAACACTGGGAAAGTGAACTGCTTGCATTTTTGTTTTTCTTCCAAAGTTATTTTTACCTTCTGAATCCAATTGTTCCTGTGTAACAAGAAATTCATTCTGTACACATATATTGTTTCTAAGATATACTATAACATATCTAACATATAAGACTGCCTGCCATCTAGGGGAAGTGGTGGAGGGAAGGAAGGGAAAAATCGGAACAGAAGTGAGTGCAAGGGATAATGTTGTAAAAAAAAATTACCCAAGCATATGTTCTGTCAAAAAAGTTATAATTATAAAATTTATAAATCTGATCCCTTCATTTTTACAGATGTATAACTGATGTCAGTTATGCTAATTAACATACCCAAGATCACAGTAGTTAATGGTAGAGTCAAGGTAGGGATGTGGATGTTCCAACTCCTTTTCATCCTCCTTAGAAATCCACATTTAAGGAATAGACAAGGGGGTGTTGAGGAGCCATGTTCACTTGACAAAAAGTGCATTGTAAGGTTAATTTTTAGCAGGCTACTTCAGTGGGATTTTAGACAAGATTTAATTTTCAAAAGTTTCATTTCTATGTGACTTTGTTGAGAAAAAACAGTTTAGTGAGCCACACTTGGAGTTAGGGCAACTGACAAAGTTGAGGAAGGCAGAGCTTCTTCTGACTATTTGCTTATTTATTTTAAACTAAACTAAAGAGGTGATTCTTGCCTCAATTGTTCCCCAGACTTAATCACTGAATGGATGCTGCCTTAAATCAAACTGAAATCTGTTGAAGGTCTTGGCTTAAAAAGGCCAAGGTCTTCCATTGCATTCAGGGACATCTCCAGTTGTCTTGTTCTATATCTGGCAATTGGCCACTGACCCAAATGGTTCTGGGGGAAAGTGAGGCATGTAAGCTTGCACAACTCTCCCTCACTTAAATTCAATTCACTTGCATGTCATGGTATCATCTCCCTGATATCATGGCACTCTTTGAAAAACAAGGACAAACAACATTATATCCTGTATAGTGCCCAACGTAACCTGAGTGAGATCAAGCCTAGAAACCATTCTGCTCAGGGAGTTTGCTGCTCCCTCTCCTTTCAGTGGGATTATCCAGGTAGCAAAGATCTCCCTCACTGGTAGCTATTACAAAGGACCAAGGCTGAGCTGGCTAGTAGATGAAAAGCAAACAGAGCCGAACAGCCAATTGAATAAACACAGAGAGAGAGGAAGGGAGGGAGAAAAAAAGGGAAAGAGGAAGGGATAGAGGACCATTTCCTTGCTATATATGCAAAATATATAAAATAGCTTTTACCATGGTCAAAACTTGGCCTTTGGGATTGCCTAAACTCCAGTGCCATATTGCCCGCCAAATACAATGAATTTATCCAAGTATAATATTACCAAAGCAAAGGATTTGTGATCTTTAATATGGTAAACAGCTGGATTATACATTTTTAATGGCCCAGATATCTAGGGTTTTTTTTCCAAATGGGAGAGGAATTTGAAGAGAATTGTTAAAGCAATTTACAGATGATCTGCTTATAATTTTTCTTTTTAAAAATGAAAAGAAATGGCACTCTTGATGAGCTGCAGTGTTAATCTGGGTAAAATTTATTAGCATATAAAAGACTAGTTTATCCAGAGTGTTTGTATTCAGGCTTAGTCTTCCTGCTCAGCTGCTGCCAGGAGCTGTGCTGTTTAGTGAGAGCATAAGCTCTGTCCCATCAGCTGTTCAGAGAATGTCCATTTGGAATAAGCTGCAACTTGGACTGTAATACATAGTGAGATTCAAGGGGAAATGGGGATCAGAGAGATATCTCAGACAAGATCATTTCAGCAAAGCAACAGCATTATCTGTGCTCTGCACGATGGCTACTTTGGACATTTATAAGCAAGTCACTTAGCAGATGTTTATTCAAGCCTACCCTATGTGGGGCAATTGAGAGTAAGATACTAAATCCTATAAGCAAAGGTTCCCTGATAAATGATGTGGGTAGGATTAGATTACCGTATCAGGTAATCAGGATATAGATGCCCCCTGATTTACTAATATCTCGTGGTCTCTGAAAATGTGGGGGTAGCCAGTAGTGGGAGTCCAGTTCCAACTATTGTTATTAAAGACAACAATTCATTGACAAATCACTTTAAGATTTATAAAGTTCTTTCTAAATATTGTCTCATTTTATTCTCATAATCAGATTCTTCTTCTAGGTCTCATAGTATTGAAATTATTAAACAAGAGTATTTATTTACAAGATTATGGCCACATAAAGGCCAGGACTATGATATAATTACTTTATGCTTTGCAAATTATTCTCTTGATTGTCTGTGAATATAGATGTTTGCAATAGATGCTACTCTGTGAAATAGATGCTACTATCCTATGCATTTTGTTGTTTTTACTTGTGTCTGACCCCATTTTGGGGTTTTCTTTTTACAGATACTGGAGTGATTAGTCATTTTCTTCTCCAGCTCATTTTATAGACTAGGAAACTGAGACAGAGTTAAGTGCCTTGCCCAGAGTCACCCAGTTAACTAAGCATCTGCAGCCAGATTTAAACTCAAGAAGATAAGCCTTTCTGATTTTAGGCCCAGCTCTCTATACATTGCATCACCCAGATGCCAAATCTGTATTTTAGAGATGAGTAAATTGAGGCTCAGCAGTCAGATCAAGTGATCCAACTGGATTTGAACCCAGTTTCTACTAATTCCAACTCCAGCACTTTCTGCTACATCTCACTATTGTCTCCCTGAAACATGAATGAATGAATAAATTAACAAAGTATTTTCTTTTGTTATATGCTGTTCCTAGTTCTCTGCAGGTCCTGAAAAAATCTCAGAATAATCACTTTGATAATTCAAGACTCAGCACCAAGGATCTGTTAATCATTAAGGCTCCAGGAAGAAGAGCAAAAGACTTGCTCTTCTAGCAGAAATACCTGAGATAACATCCTGGACCTTTACTTAACTACTTAGAGAAACACAGGACTAAATATTTAATGGCCTGGAGAGATTCAAGAAGTCTTCAATTAGCTATCTCTATTTGTTGATTGAGGAAGCCTGAGGTAAACTAACTATCTAGAAACTAACACCTCTAGTTTAATAGATTACTTAATTCTAAATAAATCTCTTTATTGTGAGGGATTATGTGATTTCTCACAAAATCATTTAATGTTGATTGAGCCTATAACTTAAATTTTAATTTATGAAGGTCTGATGGGTTTGGGAAAATGCAGTTCTTTTACAAACATTACAATGGGGTGCTCATATCAGCTCAAGCAAGTATTTGCAAACATTGCCTACATTTACTGTAGTCAGCTACAAACACATCTCATCTCCAATAAGTTAACTATGTCGCCTGACTAGGATCTAACAAACCTGTGCTACTTCCATCTAAGCAGACAGTGAAAATTAACCAAATGAGGAAAGGGGGAGGGAGTCATGGGTTCCTATGACCATTTAGCTCTGTAATTAGTGGCCCTCCTCTTTCTGAGACTCTAGTGAAGGGACTGCCCAATTCTCAGGAGATTCTAATAAAGCTTCTGTTCCTCACTTTGAGAAATCTCTGAGTAGTCATTTTGACCTAGGGGTTGCTATTCCACATAAAACCAGTTCAATTCAGCAAAGATTCATTAAGATTAGGTTCTCCTCTGGGAGAAGGCTGCTAGGACATAGGTAGCAATATAGTACAGCATTAGGAGCTGAGCTAGGTAAGATTTATTGAGTATTTACTACATGTAAGCCACTGTGACCTTTGAGGTTACAAAATGCTATTATGGGCATCATCTCATTTTTTTGTACTTTTTTTCTACAAGGAGCAATGACCTCCAAATATTTTTTCTTTGTTTTATTGAAAGTTTGAGTGATTGTGCATGGTAATAGAGTTAATAATTTAAGCTACTTTCTTTGCAGTGACTCTTAAAAAATTCTCAGTAAAGTAATCTGGGGTGAAACTTCTATGGTCAGTTGTGGCCATTGGAAAGAAGATAACAATATTTCTGTGAGACTTATTTAGCTGTTTGAATCCTTTAGTTTTCCATAAGGGCCATTTTTGGAAACTTAAAATTAGTGAGAGGAAAGAGCCTGTCTCTGTTAACATCCCACTGCACAGCAAAAAAACAGCTAATAGATTTCAAAATAACAAAAAATATTTTCCTACAGGATGAACAATACAAAATGTCAGAAACCTGTGTGTGAACGTTTAATGAGATGTGTGGTCAACAGGGACTATTATTAGCACTCTTATTTGTCAAGAGGAGCTCTTGTTTGCACACCAAAATGACCTGGGTTTCCTAATACTAGGAAAGTCCACTTTAATTAGTCTTCTAATAGACAAACATGTTGTGAGCATAGTTATTTCTCCCATTCTTTTTCCACTTCCAGACCCCACAAAGTTAGGGGAGCTTCACGTAGCAGGCAGCACATGGATAGGCTGTTACCTAAAATAAGCTGACCCAGCAGGTCTTCCAGAGGAGAAAGGAAAACAGGAGTCATCTGATATTCCTTTCAGTTCAAGTGTAAACAATACTATACAAGTCCTTGGTGAAGCCAGACATATCACTACAAATTGATTGATATCCTCCTACTGTTTTTTCCAAAAGATTTAATTACTTCTAAGAGGTAAGCCTGGATATTTTAGGAAGAAACGGTTGTTGTTTGTCCTTCATTCTTGAAGAGGAAGGAAGAAATTGTAGTGATTTGGCACTAGAGGGTCTGGGTTTTAATTCTCATTCTATATCTGCCTCCAGAGAAAGAACTGATGTTGTCTGAATGCAGACTGAAGCATAAAATTATTCTTTTCTCTTCTCTTCTCTTTTTCTTTCTTTACAAAATAAATAATGTGGAAATATTTCATATGATTCCATGTTTATCAGATTACTTACCGATAAAGAGAGGAGGGATAGAATTTGGAACTCAAAACTTTTAAAAATATTTTTTAAAAATTTAATATGTGATTGGGGATTTTTAAAAAAATCTGGTTCAGTGGGAACTTTAGCAAATCACTTCATCTCAAGAAGCCACTATTTCTTAATTTATAAAGTAGGAATCATACTATTTGTTTTGTAAATACTCAAATGCCCAATCAATATGACAATTACTATTTAGAGAAAATGCAGCTAAGAAATTATTTTTTTCAGGAGCAGCTAGATGGCATAGTGGATTGAGCACTGGCCTGAAAGTAAGGAGGACCTGAGTTCAAATCCTGCTTCAGACACTTAATCCTTCCTGGTTGTATGACCCTGGGTGAGTCATTTAATACCAATTGCCTTACAAAAAAAGAAAGTATTTTCAGAAAATGAATCTACTTTCAGTAGTCTAGACAATTTGTGATCTAACAGCTTAGTACCAGATGTTTTTAACTGGAAGTGACCTAAGAAATAATTTAATCAATCCTCTAACTATATACACAAGGAAAAGGAGGCCCAGAGAAGGGAAAGTATTTGTTCTAAATGACTAGGTTAGCTCATCCATTGAAACATCAGGATTAGAACACAGATTTCTTAACTAATTCCCCATCTGATGAGCTTTCTACTCTTCTAAATGGTGATTTAGTAAATTCAGGTAAGCAGGCTTCTGGGAAGATGATCCCAAGTTTAAAAGAAAGAGAATTAAAGCTGAGGAAAATCCAGGTTTTGTTTATGGAAAAAACATGATTACCTTAAAGCTGATGGTTTAACCTTTAGCATTTTGCTAAAGTCTAATCCTCTGGAGACCATTTCCTAGCTATATCCTTCTTTCTTGAGTTTCTATGGTTTCGAATCTGATTCAGGTGATCTGGCACTTGGTGACATAGCAAGATTGAGTATGTCTTTTTCTCCCTGCCCTGCCATTTGAGTTGGTTGCAAAGTAAAGTGTTCATGACAGTGTGGAAATAAAGAAAGAGGAAGGGAACGGACTACTGGGGAAGAGCAGTAGTAATCACAGGAAAAGAGGAGAACTCTGGAAGTTTTGATTTCATCCTGAAGAAAGGTGCTATTGGGAAAGGACCAGAGAATTCTAATGATTTTCAAAGCAACCAGTAGCCTGTGTACTGGCTTGTTATAGGCAAAGAAGCAGAGACAAAAACAGAAACAGGCACATACAGAAAGAAACCGTCTCATATATACATAGTTTGAGTATCAGGAAATAGCATTGCAAGACAAGATTTAAGTCAAGGGAAAGAGGCTTAAAGAGTCAGAGTTGTTATCCTGAATAGAAATCTAGGTGTCTGAAGAATCTCTTTGGAACTTTTGTAAAATGGTGGATTATCCAAGATTTCTATTTGGTTTTCCTGATTTTAACATTTTATTATATACAGAAAGATCCTATCCCTCTGCTATCCATAAATACACATAAAGGATAGCTAAGGAGTTAGTTGCCAGGGTACTAGAAATAAAGCAATGTGTTTGGAATGAGGGTGAGAGGAAGATAGGTAGAAGTATAGAAGACTGACCTCAAGGAGCTAATATTCTATTTTTAAATATATTTATAATCCAATATTCATAATATAATCAGAGTTTATAACCTAATTACTATTGTTCAGTGGTTTTTCAGTTATATCTAAATCTTGACTTCAGCTGGGGTTTTCTTGGCAAAAATACCAGAACAGTTTTTCATTCCTTTTCCAGATTATTTTATAGATGAGCAAACTGAGGTAAACAGAGTTAATTGATTTGCCCAGAGTCACACAGCTAGTAAGTGTCTGAGACCAGATTTGAACTCAGTAAGATAAATCTTCCTGACTCCAGACCTGGTACTTTATCCTCTGAATTATATAGCTGTCCTTATAATCTAATATATGCAGAAGAAAAGAAACAGTTGCCTAGAAAAATAAAAAGAGGAAACAAAACTAAGCAGTACAGTTTGCTCTTTTCCCCAAATAACAAACTTCTTCGTATCTTTCACCACCCACATTCACCCATTCCAGATGGCCCTGATTTCTCTTTTCTATTTGACTAAGGTAGGTGGTTGTTATTTTTGTTTCATTGTGATAGCCAATCTCACTAACTCTCCAGGGACTGAAAGCAGAGTGCAACAAAATGTGGGATATTATTTTTTTTCTGTGTTTATAAAGAAAAGAAATGATACTATTATGCTAAATGAGATGTCTGGGAAATTTTACATTTCTAGGCACATTAGCTACAAAATACAGCCTTTGTAACCAAATCTATCAGGTTAATCTGTCCAGTAGCAGATACCTTTGAGTGCCTGTAATATGAAGGCATGGATTCTTGACAAGAAAAAAATTGTTTTAAAGAACCAATAAATCTAAAATCTGGCAGAGACAGCAGCCTTGAGGTTTACCCTGTAGGTTCCTTCTACAACATTGATTGAAGACTCCTAGTGAAAAAGTCTTTTGCCTCCTGAAGCATTTCATTTTTTTAAGAATAGTTCTGATTTTTAGAAAATTTGTCCTAGCTTTGCTTTATTTAGAATTAAATCTTGCTTTTTCTGCAATTTCTACTCATTGTTCCTTCTTCTCCCATTTTGGTCCAGGGGGAACAAATCTAATCTCTAACAAATCTAACCTTTATTCATGTCATCCCTTTAATTTGTTGAAAACAGGCCTCATTTTCCTAATCTCCAAGTCCAAGGAGACTTTTCATTTTCAGGCTAAATATTCAAGCTTACTTTAACTGACCTTTACATGCCTTGTTCTATAGTCTCCTCATGACTCTGGTCATTCTTTGGATGGATGCCACCTTGTCAATGTCCTTTAAAATTGGTGAACCTGGAACTAAACATAATTCTCTAGATGTGATCAATGACACAATCACTCTCCTCTATCAGGACACTATGCTTTTCTTAAAGCAGTCTAAGATTTCATTAGCTTTCTTTGGTGTTGTAATTTACATTAAGAATTTTACTAAAAGGCTAAGATACTTTTCACATTAATCTATGGTATAGTTAGGCTTTTTTTCTACCACAGGATCAAAGATCTAGAATTAGAATGGCCTTTTCCAACCTCTTCTTTTAATAGATGAGGAAACAACCTTGGGAGGTTAATTGTCTTGCCCACTGTCACACAGAGCTGGTTAAGAGTGAGAACTGGTATGTAAAGTCAGATTCTTTGACTTCAAATCCATTATATTTTCCAATATGCCAGTGTGCCTCTCAAAATATGTTATTGTGAAGTTGAGTTTTTAAACACAAATGTGTAGAATTGTCTTTATTAAATTTCATCTGTTTAGACTTCAACCATTGTTCTAGTCAACTGAAAAAAATTTTGGACCTTTGTTCTGCTCTCCAATGTTTTAGTTTTTTCCTCCTGCTTCAAATATTCAAATTCATATAACTCCATTTTTAACCCAATTGTTGATTGATTAAAAAAGATTAAATAGAACCAGAGAACAAGGACAGCTAGCTTCTACTAGAATCCTATCTCCAAGCTGCCCTTGAGTCATTATTAGTTGTCCACCTCTTTGGCTTCTACCTTAAGGGAGCTTTCATACTTCTAATTTTCTACATGACTATCATTTGTCAAGTATTTTTATAAAATATAAGTGTCATTTCTAGAGAATCTTATTGGTCAATACACTAGTGTAGTGACTCAGTCAAAAAAAAAAGTATATTAAGTTAATCTGTCATGACTAACTTGTTCTTGTTGAAACCATGTTTCATCATAATATAGGAACTTCACCCTAAGGCAACTAGCCATCTCATGACTTCATTATTACTAAACATGTGTTATACCTCTAAACAAAACTAGTATTTGGATTGAGAAGAATCAAAATGACCCAAAAAATTTGTACTTTGTCCTTTTAAAACTGTATCTAGTATATTGTGTTCTATTATAGGTGACTTGTTTAAGCAAGGAACTGGTTAAGATGGAAGCATCTAGAGAAAACCAACCAGAATTGTGAAGGCTTCATGTTCATGCCACATGAAAAGTAATATTAGGAAATGGAGATGTTTAGCAAGGAGGAAAACAGATTCCAGGGGGAAAAATGAGAGGTTTATTCAAGTGTCCAACATGATGGCCTATGAATTCCCTGTCAGCTCTCAATGATTCTATTTGAAGATTGAATATGGAAATAGACATATTATTTATCCCCAAAAGGTACAACTAAGAGTAATAAGAGGCAATGAAAAAAAAGCCTTCACTGGAAGGAGAAAATAAACCCTAATCAATAGAGAAATCCAGAAGTAAGATAGGAAGCAATCAGAACTAAGTTCTGATTCACTGGAGGGCTTTAAGGAAAAGCTTGTCAGATATGTTGTAAAATAGATTTTATTTTATTTTTTTAGGGAATTCATGATCTCTGAAGTTTCTTTCAAATCTGAGAATCTGTGAAAAAGCTCCTGTGAATTCAAGATTCCCTTTAAATAACTTTGTATTATTAATCACAAGAGTATCAACAATTCATTTTAAAAAGCTTTACACATATATGTAAAAGATAGTATGTATTCATTCCCCAGAAAATACATTTGCTTATTTATTATAATGAATAACTTAATGAGGTGATTGGTTTTCCATTGAACCTTTAAGAAGTTAGAAGTTTGGTTGAAATGATATCAGATTCAGCTTTAAATCTATATTCAGCTTTAAATGCTAAGTCTCACATAGAGTTTGTTTCAGTAGATTTTAATGCAAGGACAAAATAGAGTTATAATATTACCCTTCAAATCTTGAAATAAACCTTAGCAATTCAGAACTCATAGGTTAAGAACCATTGTTTGATATGACTCTTTCCAATTCATAGCCATTCATTCATTTATTCATTTATTTATTCATTCATTCAACATTTATTGAGCACATAATATCTTCAAGTTATTCTACTAGACAATGTTGGTGGTAAGTTTACTGCCTTTCACTATACCATGGAAATCAAACTATTTATTTAGGAAGTATTATTGTAAAATATCATGCTAAATTTTGAGAGTCATCATGGCATACTGGATAGAATTCAAGAGTATCAGGTTAAAGTTCTGATTCTGGAACATACTGGCCATATGATTCTAGACAAATCACTTATCTTTTCAGTGCCTCAAGATAATTTTCTAAGACTCTGAGTGAAGAATAGTTGCTGATCTGTGTGGGTAGAGAGAATTTCCTCATAGAAAGTTTCCTATATCAACAAAATCATAAAACAGAAAAGTGTGCGTGTGTGTGTGTGTGTGTGTGTGTGTGTGTGTTGTGATGTCATATCCATCACAGTATGCCCCTTTCACTTCAGGACTTTAAAATTTAAGTGAAGAAAAAAAATATTTGCATACATAAAACAAAAGCCCAGGATATGTAAGCAATATGAAATCATTAAATTATGGGATAGAGACTACAAATTCTGGTTACCTCCTTTGTGTCTTATCTGTTTACCAGAATAAATGCCCCAGTAGGCCAGATTCTCAGTCATATGCACAGTGTTCTGTCTACAATAGATATTTAATGTTTTTTAAGTTAATGAATGTTTTCACAGAGATAACTAACAATTTTTGTTTCCTGGGGCAAGCAGTGTAAGAAGAAGAAGGCTATGGCTGGAGGAGAAAGGAGATCCAGAAAGGTCATCATCTGCATTCCATGTTGGTGAATTATTCCTCCTAATTATGTACTCAGCTCAGTTGATCCCTATGGTGCTGAAAGGTTATAAAAAGTGCTATAAACACCAGAAATGCCTCTAGTTTTCAGCACTCCACCCTAGTTACATTTACAAATGTTTGTTGGACTGAAGATGCTATGATGGCCATGTCAAAAGGACACATGTGGTATATTGAAAATCATCTTGTCTGGAAACTGGAATTACTATAAATTAAATTGAATTAAATTATTAATTAATATGCTCTTAAATTATCCTTTTACATACCAATAAAGGTGATGTTGCCCAAACACTTTCAATTGACAGAATAAAATCAGCAGGATATATTAGAAGGACACTGACTCAAAAGTTAAGAAACTTCCAACTCTGTCTCTTAGCAACTATATAACCATGGACAAATAATAGGATCATAGAAATGATGATGATGGTGGTAATGATAAATAATGATAAAGTCATAATTTATATAGCATTTTAAGGTTTGCAAAGCACTTTACAAGTATTTTCTCATTTTATCTTCACAATCACCCTGAAAGGGAGGTGCTATTATAATGCCCACTTTTATGAGGAAACTGATGCAGACAGAAGTTAAAGGACTCACCCAGGCTCACACATCTACATGAAGAACTTTGGATGATCAGCCTAGATATTGGTCCTTACTGACTTACTTATGGATGTTCACCAGAAAGTAAAAAATTAATATGACTAAAAATTCAGGTCCATCGTCTTACAACCCACTTCAAGAATTTGATTTTGGTTTTGTTATTGTTGTCCCAGAATGTATTAAATTTTCTAGAAATCATCTGGGGCTTGGAGATCCTTTTATGCAAAGATTTTAGTTAGTGAGGATATTTGGAAATGATCCATCCCCCTGTAGGTCATAAATCAACCAGATTTTGAGAGAGAGGGAAAAGTCCCACCTGTGTTCTGGGCAACTAGGTCTGATTCAGATTGGAGTGATTCCCTAGGAATTCTCATTAGATGCAGAACATCCATCATGGTCCTTAGATTGCAAATAAAACACTCCTTTCTGGTGCAGGAAATGATTTTGGCATGGTCTTTTTTCCCTCTGGTGAAGTTTCAGTAGAGGAAGAGGTTATGGCCAGAATGAATGAATAAATTTCCTCAAAAAGGAATTATATCTCTCATGTGTCCCAGGAGTTCCATTTTGGGTACCAAAAAGAATCCTTTTTATATAGTCCCAAGGTTTGGGATTTAAGCTCCTATAAAGAACAAGTAGGAACAGTTCTAGTGTTTGGAAAAAAAATCCAGCTATAACAACCCACACACTTGAACTTGCTTTGTTTTTTTCTCAGTCCCTGTAGACCTTGCTGTTCAAGCATGAAAGAAGTATTAGGAGTAACAAGCTTTGAAATGTTTCCTTTAAGCTTATAGTAAGAGGTAGCCTATTTAATCTATTAAGGGTTTGTTTGTTTGTTTGGACTTTTTTTTAATTAAAGCACAGAACTGAAAAGGTCATTTAATCCAACCTCTTATTTTACAGACGAGGAAATTGAGTTTCAGAGATATTATAAGCAATAATAGTTGAGTTACATAATGAGCTCTGACCAATATTATAAATTAAATACAGTTGATAGTATGCCTTTGTTCTTTAACTTCTTCCCAGCATTGTCTTTGAATATTAATCTGACAGAAAGAAAGACAAATCAATGCCACATTGGAGAAAGAGTTCCAGACTTAAAGCCCAGAGTTGTGGATTCCGGTTCAATCTCAGCCACTTACTACTTATGTGAACTTGAATAATTTCCTTGACCTCTTTGGGTCTTGGGTTCCTTATTTTGTTAACCAACAAGCATTCCTTAAGCTTTTCCTAAGTACCAGGTATAATAGTAAAAATCACTCCAAATATAACACTAGCTATGAGATACTAGAAGTGGGTTCTAATAATTCCAGTGACTTCTAAGTCAAACACAATATATAGGGGCTTTCTATATCCTAGATATATGAAACTCCTCCAACCTGCTCTCATACCAGTAAATCTTAGTTCCCAGAGGAAGACCCCTAACAATAATAGCTAGTATTTATACAGAACACGTTAAGTGTACTACCACAATAACTGTGAGATGAGTACTATTATCCCATTTTACAGATGAGGAAAATAAGGCTGAGAAAAGTTAAATGTCATAACAAGGGCCATAGAGTTTGTAAGTATCTGAGGTAAGATTTGAACTCAGTTTCTCCTTACTCTAAAGCTAGCATTTCATCTGCTGAGCTACCTTGATGCTTCTATCATACTGTTGCATTCAAACTCTGAGTTCTGAGATGTAACTGCTGAGGGAAAAATGTTTTCTCTAGCCCTTGGGCTCCTATCTAATCATTGTCTCACTATAAAACCAGCTATTTACAATATTGATACTTTTAGTTCTCACAAATAACCATTTAATAAGAAAAGTCAAATAATATTGATGCTAACTAATATAGATACTAACATATTAAAGCAAATATATAAATAATAAAATATTTCATGATGCACATCTAAATCCAAATAGGAACCTGGCAGGAAAACACATGGAAGAGGAAAATTCATATGTTTAGAGTAACTCAAAATTTTATATTTTAGGCTTCAAAGTTATTGATCTAGTCAGGAATATTTATACCCCCAAAATTGCTTTTTCACTCATCACTTACCTTTTGATCTTTACTATTCTTCTGATGAGGAAATCCTCATTTTTTTTGGTAATTGAACACAGCTTTCATAAATTCTTTCAGATAAACATTACCCTTAAAAAGACATTTAGCAAATATAAGCTCTTAATGAGAATAGCAGTTCTTTTTAAGGTAAAGAACTGCAAAATTCATTAAACTGGCTATCTTTGGGATATACAGACAAGTCTAGGTAGTTATTCACTCATTTGCACAGTATTGTCACAAAATAATCACTATATACATTATCATTTTTATTATAATTTACATTTAAAGACTCCTTACATTTCCAATGGGATGAAACAGGAGCATTTTCTTTTTTTTTTAAACCATGATTGTCCTTGAAAATTTTGCAACATTCACTGTGTGTATTAGTAAAATTTTTCTGTTTATATTATTGTAAATGTTGTATATATTGTTTTCTTGTGTCTGCTTATTTCATTTTGTATCAATTCATGCAGATCTTTACTTCTTACAGCACAGTATTATTCCATCACATTCATGTTCCACAATTTGTTTATCTACTCCCCAAATTGATGGGTATCTAATTTGTTTCTAATTTTTTGATGTCACAAAAAGAGTCATTGTAAATATTTTGGTGTATTTAAAGACTTTTTCCTTATCCATGGCTTTTTTTGTGGCATAAGTTTAGAAATGGAATCTCTGGGTAGAAAGAAATAGACATTTAAGTCCTTTCATGTGAATAATTCCATAGTGCATCCCCAAATGATCATACTAATTTACAGCCCCACCAACAACACATTATTATGCCTATCTTCCAACTCTCTAATATTAACTATTTCTATTCATTATTATCATAACAAATTTGCAGATTATGAGATGAAGGTTGTTTTAATTTATATTTCTATCACTATTAGTTAATTTCACATGGTTCTTAATAGTTCTCAATTATTTTCAGAAGTGTTTGTTCATATCTTTTGACTTTATGTCTACTGGAAAATGGAGAAAGCACATTTTTTAATTTGTCTAGTAGTCTTTTCTTCACAGCAATTTCCACAAAATATTGCCTAGATCTGATAAGAAATAGTTTAGCTCAGGATGACCCATACTTTGTCTACTGCAATCTGAGAGTCCTGTAAGATATTTTCTTTTGGAAAGCAAAGATTGAGGTTGACTTTCAGAAACAGATTCATTTGTCTGCTCTAGACTGATACTTACTTTCCTGAAAAGCTATATTTCTTTTCTGTGCCTCTATCTGCCTGATACTTTCTCAGGTTATTATGATGAAGAAACTATGTTGGGAGTACAGGGAGGAAAGCAGTCTTTAATATAAGTAGCTCCTTTGCCAGACTTGATTTATGGATACAGATAGCAAATGTGGAGACACACAACAGCTAATTTGTGCTGGGTCCCAAAAATTTGCTAACAGAGAACATAAGCACAGAAGGTGAGGGTAGAAAGTGAAGGGTTAAGATATGACTCCTTACTCTTAAAAAGTAGGCACCTAACATGACTTCAAGAAAGGGGGAAGGAAGTACTTCAATGAAACTTTTTTTTTGGTTGGATCAAGATAAAAAAGGTAAAGGGTTTAAACTGATTATAAATATTTATAAACATACCTACTGAGACAGGCTCCAGTAGTGACTAATACTATTAATTAAAGGGTAGTCAACAAACATAATGAGCATGATTCAGAAGGGGGGAAATGCTAGGCTGAGGCAGCCTAAGGTTAAAATGGATATACTTGGGAATTAGAAAGAACCAAAAAGTCATGGTCCAAATTACTAGCTGTGTGATCTTGGGAAAGTCATTTCCTTCAATTTCCTTATCTATTAAATGGGGATCATAAGGACTTCTAGAATTGTTATGAGCCTTACATGAAATAATATTTTTATTCAGTCAATAAAGATTTATGAAGCACTATGAGTCAGTCTGGCTATACACAAAGAGGTAAAAAAAAAAATGGTCCCTGCTTCAAGAAATTCACAATCTAATGGGTAGACAACAAGCAAAAATATGTATAAACAAACTATACATACATACATATATATATATATATATATACACACACACACACACACACACACATATATATATATATACATACACACACACACACACACACATATATATATATATATAATAAAAAATAATTTGCAGAGGAGAAGATACTAACATCAAGAGAGGTTAGGAATAACTTATAGAAGATGAAGTTTTATTTGGGATTTAAAGGAAGCCTGAAAAGGTAGTAGGCAAAGCTGATGAGGTGGGTATTCTCAGTATGGTATGAATCCACATTGAGGATTAAAGTGTAAGAAGACTGCAAAAATAGGAGAGGCTAGTTTGAATGCCAATGTACTTGATCCTAGAGGTACTGAGATACTACTGGAGCTTGTTGAGTGGGAACAGAAGGGGAGTCTGACATAGTTGGGCCTGAACTTCATAAAAATCACATTGGTAGCTAAAAGGAGGGTAGAGATCTGAAGCAGGCATATCCACTATCTGGCTCTTGCATGGGTTTCTGCTTTTGAAGCTACAATCTTGAAAGTTAAACTTTACCTCTTGACTCTTCTTGGCATCTTTCATTAATACTGAAACACCACACACTCAGATGTTTTGAGTTCAAGAAAACTATGGCTCAAAATTTTCTTGGATAATATGACAGTTTTCATGTCATTTCTTTCTGGTGGGTCATCAGAATCATGGACAAAAGTCTCCATTACCCCTACTAGTGTGTCTACTTTTCCTGAAACTTGAGGGGGAATGAGATTTCCTGTTTTTACCACTTAATTTTCTACTTAATGAGATTTCCCTCTCACTATTCTATTCATGTTCAGTTACTATCAACTAATTGTTACATAGTGCAGAATTTTAGTTTGGTCTTCTATGACAATATGAAATCAAGAAGTTTTGCATAATTTTTCTACTGAAAACTTTGGAGGAGTCTGAACTACTCCCTGTAAGTAGTACACACAGGGCTCCATTGCTCTTAATACTAAAGATATAAAAATAAATATCTACTCCCCCCTATTGCTATCTATTAGATTTACTCAAAACATCAAGAATTGTGGTCTTTGAAAAGAAGTAACTTGTTTTTTCCTGGATGCTGAGATCAGGCTTGTCTCCAGTTTGATGACCTATGAGATGTGACTTGAGGGGTGATGAAAGTCTCTTCTAAGCCCTTATGACTAATGAATATGTTAGCATTTTCTAGTACATGTTGAAAATTGGTACAAACAAATTTTAAATGAAGGGTACCTTCTCTGCCATTTTCTGGTAATCTAAACCAGCAACTATTTCATTTGTTAAATATCTATCATGTACCAAGCACTGATCCAGGTGATAGGAAACTGGCCAAAATTGTAAGAGTTCTTTTTCTGAAGCAGCTTACACTCTGCTAAGGGGAATACAGTATATATAAAAAAAATACAGATTTTTTTGAAG
This sequence comes from Sminthopsis crassicaudata, assembly GCF_048593235.1. NCBI lineage: Eukaryota > Metazoa > Chordata > Mammalia > Dasyuromorphia > Dasyuridae > Sminthopsis > Sminthopsis crassicaudata. The sequence goes on from NC_133618.1 coordinate 154,724,797, forward strand.
ACAGAAAAAAAAAAAAGCTCCAGAGGAGTTAGTATAAAAGTTTATATTTAAATAACATTAAGGTTGTTATTTCGGCATACATAATCTGTTTCTTGGAAAAATTTCAGGCATACATGATCTGTTTTGTGGAAAAATCATAATTCCTCATGACCCATTTGGGGGTTTCCTTCACAAAAATGCTGGAATGGTTTGACATTTCCTTCTCCAACTTATTTTACAGATGAAGAAACTGAGGCAAAAAAGGATTAAGTGACTTGCTTAGCAACCCATAAGAAGTAAGTATCTGACAACAGGTTTGAACTCAGGAAAATGGATCTTCCTGACTCCAGGACTGCCCTTAGACATAGGAGATAACCTGTACAAACAAATGGAGGTAGGAGATGACATTAGTAAAAAGCAAATGAACCCAGATGTTTTCCTCGTTTTTAAAATTATTTCGATAATAACTTATTTGGGGAGTGTAATTGGGGAGGGGCGAGGTTAGTCTTGATAAAAGAAGAAGGGTGGAGGTAAGTGAGTGAGCCCAAATGGTATTCAAAACCTTTAGAGCCTGCTTATGATTCTGGCTTATAATATGGTACAGAAAGATAAGAGTTTGAAAGGTCACACATGACTATTCATTTGGCTCTCTCTCAGGGCTAATACATGACAAGTATTCTTTGCATAGTGTTTACATTCCTTAGCTCTTATCAGAAAGAAGCAGGAATTCAGCAGCTGGTTCCAGGCCCACAGTGAGATGGTTATGCTGTTCTTGCCCAGAGCAGATTGATGAACAATGGAAATTCCATTTATAAAATGCATTGTACTTAATATCAAGACAGCTGAGTCCCAAATTCTAATGAATAGTCACGTGCCTGTGACATTGTCTGAAGTCCAAAATCTTTTAGTGGGCATGGGCTTGGAAGGAGAGGGCCTATTTAAGTGCCATATTTCAGATGCCCAGAAATTCAGGGTCACAGTTACAGCTGGTCCCTTTATTTTAGCTTACCAGTTTCTATGCACAACAGACACTAGCTAATATGCATTTATGTGACTGAGATCTTTGAAAATCTGATCTATTGTGAGATTAAGACTCATGGAAATGAGGAGTTCTGGAGAAGTCACTTCATTCTAGACTTCTGCCTCCAAATATATACATATATATACATGCTAGTTTCCTATTTTTTAAAACATCCCCATGAATAAGAAATTCTACATTTTTTATTATGAAAGATATTTATAGGTTAACAATTTTTCCCACTACAACACCAGAACATTCCACTATCACTCAATTAATCACATCAATTTTCATCAACACAGTAAATTTATAGATGCATTCTTTCTCCTCATTTCTCATTTACCGTTACATAACAAATTCTATCTTTGTAGCCAGTCTCCCATAGAGTTCAGGCTACTGCCCCAAGATCATAATTGCTATGAGATTTCAAAGTTAGTTGTTTATTCAAAAAAAAGTTGTTTTTTAAATTTTAATAAAAAATTTCATAAGGATGCAAACTTGGATATTTGTTATCCTTGGGCACTGATAGAATACTGATATGTTGGTCTACCAGAAAATTTGAGATAACAAGAGAAGTTTCAGCATCTCAGATTCTACAATGCAATCAACTTCTGGCCTTGGGAAGAAGACTTTCACTAAATGAATTCCCCATCACTACCTTATGAAGCCTATTTTTCTTTTGGAAAACTCCAATTATAAAGCCCAAATCTGCCTCTTTACAACTTGTGCCAATTGCCCCTTCTAGGGAAGGTGCATTCTGCCTTCTAGGGAAAAAGAAATCTAGAAAAATATGTTATTTATACAGTGCTTAAAGATTACAAAGTGCCCCACATAGAGTATCTCACTGGATCCATTTTATAGATAAGGAAATTGAGACTCAGAAAGATGAAGTCACATGACTGTGGTCACACAGATAATTGTCAAAGCCTGGATTTAAAGCTAAGCCTTTTCTAGTTTCAAGCTCAGCACTCTTCTGGTCTCTCACATTGTCTCTACACTACAGATCAGTCTGTTAGCACTTATCTGGGCATGAACTATTAGTGATAATTGATACCCAGAAAGTGGAATTTCAGATGGGGTAGGGCAGGCATTTAGGGTAGGTCTTAGCATGAGGAAATACTAGAAAATCTAAACATCCAGGCAGTCAACATTCAAGAGTTCCAGTAAAGTCAATTTGTTGATACCATATAGTACTACAGCAATAAGGAGTTATGATAGCAGATGATAGGAAAAGGCCAGGCAAGTGGTCAATTGGCTCCAGGAGTGGACTCTGGCCCAAGGGATTAAAACAGGGATTTAGTTCATGGAACAGGGAAAAAAGGAAGGAACTTAGTCACAAGGATCAAGACAAACATCTGGAGTTTGGATACAAGTGAAACCAGTATTAAGACTGATTTGTAAGACTGATTTTATGCTGTAATTTTTATGCTTTGGTTCCATAGGTCCTTGTATTATCTGTGCCTGTGTCATATGATTCACAGATCCTGGGAAAGTCCTGCAACAGAGAACAGTCAGAGGATAGGCATCCTAAGCTGGGCAGACAGGTGAACTAAAGAGTTTATGGAGCAAGATCAGTTGGTGCACATTCTTATAATTAAATACCTAGATTATGTGTTCCACACAAGTATTTTAGCCACCCAATATATTTGCAATGGAAAGAATTAACTTTCAGAATAGACATTTATCTATGTGGTGTGCCTTCTTTATCTCCACGTTAGAATCTCTAGCTTATTTCAAAACTCAGCTCAAATGTCACTTTCTAATACGTATATGTATTTATATATAGCACACATACACATTATATATATATATACATATATATATATGACTTATATATTTTCCAATAAATAAATGGTCAGAGGATATTGAAAAAAAACCTACAAAGTATTCACAATCACAAAAAATGTTGCAATTGATTATTATTAATATAGAAAAAAACCTGAGATTTTACCTCACAACTTGCTAATTGGCAAACTTGACCAAAAAATGGCAATGGTAAATGTTGGAAGATGAGTGCACTAATTTATTTTTAGTGGAGTTGTGAAGTGATTCAACTATTTTAAAAAGCAATTTAAAATTAGTCAAAAAATGATAAATATCTATAACCCTTTGAACTAGAGAGCCATTCCTAGGTTTATTTCCCAAGGAAAAGATCAATAAGAAAAAAGTTCCCATATATTCCAAAATATTTATAACAGCAATTTTTGTGATAACTAAGAAGGGGGGGGAGCAAGTACAGATCTATCCATTGGGGAATGATTAAATGTATTGTGGCCTATGAATGTAATAGCATACTGTACTGTAATGTAATGATATATATGGTGAATATATAGAGAAATGTTGAAGGCTCTACATAAACTGATGCAGAGTGAAGTAAGCAGAACAAGAAAATACAACAATATATGCGGTAACTATAATAACATAAATGAAAAGAATGATACACAAAAATCAAAAGTAAATATCTAAATCATTATTGCTTAGAAAAATGCAAATCAGAACAATCTTGAGATGTAATTTTCTATTTACCAAATGGGCTAAAATGAGAGAAGCTAAATATGACAAATATTGGAGGGGATGTGGAAAAATTGGAACACATTCATTGCTGGTGGAATTGTGAATTAATCCAACCATTTTGGAGAGCAATTTGGAATTGTGCCCAAAGAGTTATTGAACTCCATATACTCTTTTATACTCTTACACTATTGATTTATTTCTGAAGATGATTAGGAGAAAAGAAAAAGAATATGTATGTTATAAAATGTTTATAATATTACTCTTTGTGGTGGCAAAGAATTATAAATTGTAGGGATGTCCATCAATTGTGGAATGGCTGAACAATTTGTAGCATGTGATTGTGATAGAATATGACTGTGCTATAAGAAATGAGCTCCATGATCTTGGAAAAACGTGGAAATAAGTGAATGAAATAATTAAAAGCAAAGTGAGCAGAACTAAGAAAACATTGTATATAGTAACAGTGATAGTGTTTTAAGAATGCCTTTGAAGAAATAAGTTATTTTGATTATTATAAATAACCAATTAATTATGAAGAATATATGAAGAAAGACTATATGAATCCAGAAAAAGAACTGATAAAAGAACTATATTTAGAATAATTTACATGTATATACTTATTAGTGTTTAATGGTAACCATTTCTAGGGAAGAGGGAAGGGACAGAATGGGAAAACAAAAAGTCATTTACGTGTATATTTGAAAGCAGTAGCATGTTGTAGATAGTAGATTTGCAGTTTCATGTGCAATCATCTTTTTATAACACTGTGTTATGGAAATATTTGTTTTATTTTGTAAATTAAAAATAAAATTTTAGAAAGTAAATGTAACAAAATTATAAAGATCAAACCACATTTGAATGAAGAGATATGAGAAGACACCTTCTACCTCTGCCCTGGATTATTGTGGAAAGTTTACAGTTGTTACACATTACACATATTTTCAAACTTTTAAAATGTATAACAGTTCTGCTAACTTTTTTCTCTCTCTAAAAAACGCTATCTGTTATGTGGAATGACTTTAAGGGAGGGAGAGGTAAAGGTGCATGGTGATAAAAGAAGTAGAAATGGGAAAAATAACATAACATTTTATTTTAAAAACTCAATGAAAGTTACTTTATTAATATTAAACTTCAGATATGTGTAAATAACTTTAAATTAAAATTTTCAGTATTTATAGGGTAAATAATAGCTTTATATTTAGTCAGAAATTGTGAGAAGACAATGGAATGCTTGTCCTCTTCACTTCTGCCATTTAGAAATCTCAAGCTTCCTTCAAGACAGCTCAATGGCAACCTCCAATAAATATATGATTGCCCTGATCCTTAGCTGTGAGTGTCCCCACAACTTTTTCTCATATTTCTTATGGCATATGCTATTTTCCTTCAAGAAAATGTAAACTTCTTGGAGACCAGGAATATTTTGTTTTTGGGTTTTTTTTTTGTTTTTTCAGGCCTAGCATTAGACTTGTTACACAGTAAGGATGTGATAAAATGTTTACTGAATTAATGAACAAAGAACTGAGGGACATTTGAATTTAAATAAAACTATATATATCACCTCCAAATCCCAACATTTTTAAAAACAAAAATTTGAATTTGTGTTTTCTTGGTTTCATTCTAGAGATATATCAAAGCTGAGGTAAAAAAACTCATTAAATTAGATCCCAATTTACTTACTTCTTTTATTTTATTTTATTTTGGCAGTAAAAGTGGTGAAGGATCAAAAGTCATCTAGGCCAATCTCCTGCCTTCAGATAAAATTATAAGTAAGTCACATCACAATAATTCTATGTAATGAAACAACCATATCCCCTTTGTTAAATGCACATTGGGTCTTAGGTCTGGGACCACTGGTTTAATCAGGAACCCCAGTCCTCAGTTTTTCTAGGTCAAAGTGACTCTCATGCCACAATTTGATAAATTTCACTATTGAAAAATATATGTATTTTTTCTCATGCAGGAGAAATTTTTTCCCCTTACATATTTCAGATGAAAGCGATAACAAACAACATTTTGCTCCCTCTGTTTTCTTTTCCCTATCTCTCCATTCCATAAGGAGGCTTCTATTTGTTTAGGTCATTTAATCTTTCCTTTCCCAAAGTACCCTATTCTTCCTAAGTCAATAAAATAAAATCCTAAAGAAAGAGACATTTTTCATATACTATGGCCTTTGCTCTTTTAGACTGTATCCTTTCTTGGTATTTACTTGTATTAACTTGTTTTATCTAAGTCTAGTCAGAAAGACTTCATTCCTAAGAGGAAGCATAGTTTACTAGAAACCATAGCATTGAGAATGGAAAGGATTTCATAGGTCATCAAGTTCAATTCCCTCATTTTATGGATGAGAAAACATGTAGAGAAATGAAGTTTCTTTCTTGTGAGTCAGTCAACATGCATTTATATAAAGAGCTTTATGTGCCTGGAACTATGCTAAACAGTGGAAAGGCAAATATAGTCCCTGAAGGCAAGAAGCTCACACTCTAATGGAAGAAATTACATGTAAATAACTTAAGTAATATTGTGTGTGTGTGTGTGTGTGTGTGTGTGTGTGTGTGAGAGAGAGAGAGAGAGAGAGAGAGAGAGACAGACAGACAGACAGACAGACAGAGAGACAGAGAGAAGAAAAAAAGAAGAAAAGAAGAAGAAGAAGAAGAAAGAAAGAAAGAAAGAAAGAAAGAAAGAAAGAAAGAAAGAAAGAAAGAAAGAAAGAAAGAAAGAAAGAAAGAAAGAAAGAAAGAAAGAAAGAAAGAAAGAAAGAAAGAAAGAAAGAAAGAAAGAAAGAAAGAAAGAAAGAAAGAAAGAAAGAAAGAAAGAAAGAAAGAAAGAAAGAAAGAAAGAAAGAAAGATAACCCCAAGGTTGGACAGTTTCTCAGACAAAAGTCTATGTATGTTTGTCAAATTTATAAGAATATGAGTCATTCCCTAATGGAAAATGGTCAAAGGATATAACCTGGTAGTTTTTGGATGAAAAAATCAAATCTACATATAGTCATATTTAAAATGCTCTAAATCATTATTGATAGAAGGAAAATTAAGCAATTTCTCATATCTATCAGATTGGCTAAAGCTATTAAAAGGGAAAATGGCAAAAGTTGGAAGGCATATGGAAAAAATAAGACATTCATATACTGTTGGGGAATTGTGAATTGATCCCCCATTTTGGAGAGCAATCTTAATTAAGCCCAAAGAGTAATAGAGATATGTATTAGACTCTGATCTGAAATTAGATCTGTTTCCCAAGGTGATCATAGAAAAAAGAAAACCTATATGTTCTAAAATATTTATAATAACTTTCTTTGTGGTGGCAGGAAACTAGAAGTAGAGGGGATGCCCATCAATTGGTGAATAGCTGTTATGATAAGGGAGCCACCTGTCAATGGCTGCTAGAGGTCTACTGTTGAATGGATCTCTTCATGTGAGAGGTTGATAATGATGCTACAAAGAGCTTGAGAGGCAGTTGCATTTTCTAACCTCTCTCCTCTTACCTCTTGCCTCCCATTTATTTCATTCCCACTCCACAAGGAACATCTGTGTTAGTAAAGGCTGTTTCAAGTGTTATGATTCACAGCTGTGGAGGCTTTTGGAGAACTGGCCTACCCCTTCACTTAGGCATGATCCTTAACAAATCGCTATACAAATTGTGATATATGATTATGAATAATACTGTACTCTAAGAAATGACAAGCAGGTTGATTTTAGAAAAACAGAAAAAAATTTGCATTAAATAATGAAAAGCAAAGCAGAAGCAAAAGACTATTATATATAATAACAGTAATATCAAATAATATCTTTGAAAAGTATCTTTAAAAAATATCTTTTTTTTTGGGTATCATAATCAAATCAAATAAAAAAGGACCTATTAAGGTTATATCCACCTTGAGAGAAAGAATAAGTAAATAGAAACATGAAGGCAGAGCCAGGATGGCAGAGAAAAGGCAACTACTCTCTTGAGCACTAGTACATCAGAGCTTGCAGCCACAGTGAAGCACTGAACCTCCATACAGTTTCAGAGAAAAAAAAAAAAAAAAAGCTTCATCATCCAGAGTGGAGCTGTGGAGACTGAATGTGGATCACAAAAATAGTGCTTTCACCTTTTTTTGTTGTATTTATTGTCTGCTTGCTTGGTTTTTGCTTTCTAATTTTTACCCTTTTGATCTGATTTTTTTTTCTTATGTAGCACGATGAATGTGGAAATATGATTAGAATTGTACCTTGTTTAGCCTATATCGGATTACTTGATGTCAAGAGGATAGGGAAGGTGGGAAAGGAGGGAGAAAATTTGGAACATAAGGTTTTGCAAGAATGAATGTTGAAAATGATCTTTTCATGTATTTGGAAAAATAAAAAAGTATTATTATGTAAAAAGTGCCTGTAGTCACTCACAGATAGGACACAGGCCAGGAGAGTAGCAAACATTCTTGGAAGAATCATACCACCTTGGAAGAACTGAAAACTTATGGATCTCTAGAAGTATTTATGAAAATTGGAGCACAAAATCCCTAAAGCTTAGAACAGTGTACCCTCCACTCTGGAAACACAATCCCCTTTTTACAAAGACTTGAAAGTCAGGAAATAAGCTGGGAAAATGAACAAACAACTGAAAAAAATTCTGATCATAGAAAGTTACTCTGATGATTTAAAAAAAAAAAAAAAAAGGTTTAAAACACACACTCAAAAGAAGATAACAAAATCAAAGCTCCAAAATCCAAAGCCTCCAAGAAAAAAATTATGAATTGGTCTTAGGCCATGGAAGAGCTCAAAAGGGATTCTGAAAATCAAATAAGAGAAGTAGAGTAAAAATTTGGCAAGAGAAATGAGAGTGATTAAAGAATATCATGAACTCAGAGTCAACAGCTTTGTAAGGAAGACAAAAAATACTGAAAAAATATCACCTTAAAAAACAGAGAATGATAATTGGTAAAATAGGTACAAAAATGAGGAGAAAAATACCTTGAAAAGCAAAATTGGCTAAATGAAAAAAAAGAAGCATAAAAATTCACTGTAGAAAAATAAAATAAAAAGCAGAATTGGCAAAATAAAAAAAAGTGGTATGAAAGCTCATTGAAGAAAATAATTCCTTAAAAATTAGAATTGAAAATCTCTAATAAAAATAAATTTTTTACAAATCAGTTTGGGGCTCTCCTATATTTTTCTTTTCTTTTGCTGAAAGATATTTTTGGAGTTAGAAAAGTATGTGCAACATTTAAAAGAATAAGATATTTTTTTTTAAAGCTTGGCTAAAATATGTGTAATTAAATGCACATTAAGTTTCCATGGCTTATGTGTCTCTTAAAAAAATGGAATTGAGCAAATAGAAGCTAATGACTTTATGAGAAATCAAGAAAAAATCAAATGATACCAAAAAAAAAAAAAAAAAAAAGAAGACAAGGTGAATTATCTCATTGAAAAAACAATAGACCTAGAAAATAAATCCGGGAAAAATCTTATTTTTTAATTTTTTTTGTTATAGCTTTTTATTTACATGGGTAATTTTTCAGCATTGACAACTGCAAAACATTTTGTCCCAATTTTTCCCCTCCTTCCTTCTACCTCCTCCTCCAGATGGCAGGTAGACCAATACATATTAAATATGTTAAAGTATATATTAAATACAATATATGTATACATTTCTATACAGTTATTTTTCTGCAGAAGAAGAATAGGACTTTGAAATAATATACAATTAACCTGTGAAGGAAATCAAAAATGCAGGTGAACAAAAATAGAGGGATTGGGAATGCTCTAGTGGTTCACACTCATTTCCCAGAGTTCTTTCACTAAATGTATCTGGTTCTATTCATAAATTACTGAACAATTAGAACTGATTTGGTTCATCTCATTGTTGAAGAGAACGAAGTCCATCAGAGTTGATCATCATGTAGTATTATTGTTGAAATATATACAATCTCCTGGTCCTGCTTATTTCACTCAGCATCAGTTATGTAAGTCTCTCCAGGCCTTTCTGAAATCATCCTGATGGTCATTTCTTACAAAACAACAATATTCCATAACATTCACATACCATAATTTAGCTTCTGGACACTACAAAGAGAGCTGCCACAAACATTCTTGAACATACAGGTCCCTTTCCCTTCTTTAAGATCTCTTTGGGATATAAGCTAGTAGTAACACTGCTGGATCAAAGGATATACACAGTTTGATAACTTTTTGAGCATAGTTCCAAATCACTCTCCAGAATGGCTAGATATATTCACAATTCTACTAACAATGTACCAATTTTCTCACACCCCCTCCAACATTCATCATTATCTTTCCCTGTCATCCTAGCCAATCTGACAGGTGTGGTATCTCAGAGTTGTCTTAATTTGCATTTCTCTGATTAATAATGACTTGGAGCATTTTTTCATATGGCTAAAAATAGTTCCAATTTCTTCGTCTGAAAATTGTCTGTTTGTATCCTTTGACAATTTATCAATTGGAGAATGGATTGATTTCTTATAAATTAGAGTCAATTCTCTATATATTTTGAAAATGAGGCCTTTATCAGAACCTTTGACTATAAAAATGTTTTCCCAATTTATTGCTTCCCTTCTAATTATGTCTGCATTAGTTTTGTTTGTACAAAACCTTTTAAATTTGATATAATCAAAATTTTCTATTTTGTGATCAATAATGATTTCTAAGGAAAAATCTTTTAAGAATTATTGGACTACCTGAAAACTATGATAAAAAAAAAAGAACCTAGACACCATATTTCAAGAAATTATCACGGAAAACTGTGATATTCTAGAATGAGAGAATAAAATAGAAATGGAAAGGATATACTGATCACCTCCTGAAAGATATTCCAACATGAAAATTCCCAGAAATATAACCAAATTCTAGAGCCTCCAGGTCAAAAAGAAAATATTACAAGCAGCCAGAAAGAAACAATTCAAGTATGGTGAAGCCACAGTCAAGATAACACAAGATCAGTAGCTTTTATATTAAATTCTCAGAGGTTTGGAATATTATATTCTGGAGGATAAAGGAGTTAGGGTTACAACCAGGAAGAGTCTTCCCAGAAAAACTAGGTATAATCCTCAGGAGGAAAAATAGATTTTTAATGAAAGAGAACCTTCAAACCTTCTTGATGAAAAGATCAGAGCTGAATAGAAAATTTGACTTTCAAATCAATATTTAAGAGAAGCATAAAAAAATAAACAGGAAAGGGAAATCATAAAGGACTTAATACAATTAAACTGCTTATATTCCTATATGGATAGATGATACTTTTAACTTTTTTAAGAACTTTCTCATTATCAGGACAGTTAAGAGTATATATAGACTGAGGGGAAGTGTGAATTGAAAATGAAGGAATGTTATCTAGAAAAATAAAATCAAGGATGAGAAAGAAGAATCCACTTGGAAAAATGGAAAGAGAGGGAGGTAGAATGGGGTAAATTATCTCATATAAAAGAGTCAAGATAAAACTTCTGTAGTAAAGGGAGAGCTGGAGGGGAATGAGTGAACCTTACTCTCAACAGAACTAGGTCAAAGAAGGAATAACATACACACAGTGTCAATTGGATATAGAAATCTATCTTATCTTACAAAAAAGTAAGAGGGGAAGAGAATAAAAGAACTGGGAGAGTATGATAAAAGGCAGTTTAAGGAAGGAGGTAGTCAAAAGCAAAACACATTTAAGGAGAGATAGGATGAAAGGAGAGAAAGAATAGAATAAACAGTTGTGGATAAGAAATAAGAATGCAATTAGAAATCTTAACTGTGAAAAAAAATTTAAAGCGCGGGTTTCTCTGATAAAGGTTTTACTTTTCAAATATATGAGAACTGAGTAAAATTTATAAAAAATAGGTACCATTTCCCAATTGATAAATGACCAAGAGATATGAACAGTTTTCAGATGAGGCAATTAAAATTATCTATAGAAATTTGAGAAGATGCCTCTAAATCATTGTTTATTGAAGTACTATCTTACAACCATTAGATTGGCCAATAAGACAAAAAGGGAGAATGACAAATATTGAAATAGAGATAGGAAAAATGAGACAATTAATGCATTGTTGGTAGAGTTGTGAACTGATTCAATTATTCTTTAGAGCAATTTGGAACCATGCCCCCAAATCTATAAAAGCCAGGCATGCCTTCTGACCTAGCAGTGCCCCTACTAAGTCTGTATCCAAAAAGGGATTAAAAAACAGAATGGAAAAGTACCTGTTTGTAAGGAAATATTTATAGCAATTTTTTTTTTGGCAAGGATTTGGAAATTGAGAGGAAACCCATCAATTAGAGAATGTCTGAACAAATAGTGCTGTGTGATTGTGATGCAATACTATTGTGCTATAAGAAATGATGAGCAGGATACTCTTAGAAAAATTTGATAAGACTTTTATCAACTGATGGGAAATGAAATGCATATGTACATAGTAATAGCAATATTTTAAAATAACATAGCTATTCTCAGCAATACAATGATTCAAAAATTCATAAGAATTTGTGATGAAAAATGCTATCCATCCTCAGAGAAAGAACTGGTGGTATCCAAATACAAACTGAAGTATAATTTTTTTATTTAAATTTTCTTCAGAATTTTTTTGGGGGAGGGATTCTATTTTATTTTACAATATGCCTTACATGATTATATATGTATAACATATCAAATTGCTTGCCTTCTTGTTGAAGGAAATTCGGAGAGAAGAAAGGAGAGAATTTGGAACTCAAAATTTTAAATATGAATGTTAAAAAATGCTTTTACATGTAATTAAAAATAGAAACATGCTTGTTATGCTTTTACTATAGAAATGTATACATGTACATGCAAATATATATATACATACATACACATACATATACATAGCTCTGTCAAATGATGTGGAGTGTCTAGTGAGGGGTGGAGAGTAAGGGGAAAAGGTTGGAATTTAAAATGTAGCAGTAATCAAATTAAATTTTGTCAAAAAAAAAAACAATTAAAACAAAGATCCATGAAAATGTTTTTTTAAAAAAGATAATCTCAAGCTAGGAAGGTACTAGCACCTGATAGAGAGAGATTGGGAGAGATCTTCTGCAGAAAGTAGAATTTGAGATGATTCTTCAGGAAACAGAGGGGAAAATAAAGATGTAGAACATTCTATACAAAGGAAAAGACAAAAGCACAGAGACAGGAAATTAAGTATTACATTCCAGCACTTTACTTGTATGGTTGAATTCTAAAGTGAATGGAGACTAGTAAAGAAGATTGGAAGAATAGGAAGGGAATAGGTTGTGAAGGGCTTTAAATGCCTATTCAGTTCTGAAGGTAATAGTGAGTCACTGGAGTTCTTAGTAAGGGGTGACATGGACCACACATACATATTATTTTTTAAAATTTTTTTTAAAATTAATTTTATAATTATAACATTTTTTGACAGTACATATGTATAGGTATTTTTTTTTTTTTTACAATATTATCCCTTGTACTCCCTTCTGTTCCAAATTTTTCCCCTCCTTCCCTCCACCCCCTCCCCTAGGTGGTAGGCATTCCCATACATATTAAATATCTCATAGTATATCCTAGGTACAATATATATGTGCAGAACCGAATTTTGTTGTTGTTGTTGTTGCATAGGAAGAATTGTATTCGGAAGGTTAAAAATAATCTGGGGAGAAAAACAAAAATGCTAACAATTTATACTCATTTCCCAGTGTTCCTTTTCTGGGTGTAGCTGATTCTGTCCATCATTGATCAATTGGAATTGGATTAGATCTTCTCTATATTGAAGATATCCATTTCCATAGACTACATCCTCATATAGTATTGTTGTTGAAGTGTATAATGATCTCCTAGTTCTGCTCGTTTTACTCAGCATCAGTTGATGCATATATACATATTAGAAAAACCACTTTGGTAGCTGTATGGAGGATGGATTGGAATGGAGAAAAGCTCCAAGCAGGAAATCAACTAGAATTTTAATGATCCACATGAGGAATGATGAAAGTACATATTAGAGTAGCAGTATTTTGAATGGAGGGAAGATATGAGAAGATAGAGATATCTAGATATAGCAATAGATTGTATATATGAGGTGACAGAGTAACACTGAGGTTGTGAAACTGGATGGACAGTGATTGAGTGATGGGTGGTACCTTGCCATCAGTAGCAATTACGAAGTTGAGAAAAAAGAAAAGTTTGAGTTTTGTTTTGGACATGCTGGATTTGAGATGCTCATAGGACATTTATTGTGAGATCTCCAAAGGGTAGATGGAGAAATAGAAATGGAACTTAAAGTTTAGTGTTAGTTATACAGATTTGGGAATCATCTCAATAGAGAGGATAATTGAACTCCTGGGAGCTAATAGGTTCATCATTTGAGAATGAAAAGAAGGCCCAAGCTAAAGCCTTCAGGAAAACTCACAGTTAGTGAGCGTGACATGGATGAAAATCTTAGAAAGGAGCCAAGTGTAAAGCACAGGCTAGCTCTCTCTGGAGGGCTTCAGGGTCCACCAGAGTAAGGATGAATTAAAGTCCTTGGTCTTTAAGGAGAAAAGTGAAGGATGTAGGCAAGCTGCCACAAGGCTTGCCAAAGATTTCTCCTGGATTTCTCCAGTCCAGAATCTTCAGTATCTCTCCTTGTCTCTAATCCTGGCCTACTTAACACCAAAGATTCAGCAAGCATCAACAGTGAAAAGAGCCATTTATCCAAACATATGCTAATAGAGTCATTGTCTCCCATCTAATAGGTAATTAGCCTTAAGTGCTCCGTTGTCTGATTCAAGCATGACTTTTTGAGTTTCAGACCTCTACAGCCAAGTAGCAAGAGAACTGAGAGAATGATATCACAGAAACATACAGATAAGAAAGTATTCAGAAGTAATCAAATATGTCAAATGAGGATGAAAGTTTGGGAAAGATGAGAGCTGAAAGATAGCCTTTAAATTTAGGAAACAAGATATCATTAATAAATTTGGAGAGAAGTTTCAGTTGAATGACGAAGTTAGAAACCAGAATTAAGAATGTTTGGAAGAGAAAGTAGAGGAGGCAAATTTCTCAAGAATTAGAGCTGAGAAATATGGGAAAGATATGAGTTGAAAATTATTGAGAATGATAGTATCAAATGAGGATTTTTTTTTTCAGGGATATAATCAGTGGAGGAGGAGATGGGGGATTGGAAGAGAAGGGAGAGAGACATACAGAGAGATAAAGAAAAACCGGGAATTGGAGAGAGGGATGTAGATAGATAAGAGAGATAGGAAGAGAGATAAAGGCTTATTTCCTCTGAGAGAGAAGAAAAGAGGAGATAGTGAGAAATGATGGCACAGTGATGTGAGATGAGGAAGAAAGGAGAAGAGGGATTTCCTATGAATGGGCTAATTCATTCATTTACTCTATTTATCTATCTATCTATTTGTGTTTAAAGTGTGAAAATCTCAGTTGAAAGGGCAGTTAGAGCCTTGAAAAGAAAAAAAAAAATGTTTGGAATAACCATTTGATGAATTGGATAGTGAATGGATTTAGGAATAATAAAATGATTGTCTTGCTACAGTGAAAGCCCAGCTGAGGTTCAATAGTATAAAGATGTTATCTTTATCTTTATCTTCAGATAACTAGCCAGAGTTTGAAGGTCTAGTTCTTCTGCCTATAAAATCCAAGGCCATTGAAAAAACACTTAACTTGAAGTAGTTTTCAGGTTTTAAAGTGATTTAACAGAAGTAGTTTTCTCATTTCTAAAACTAAGGTGATGATCCCTACTTTACAGTTATAGTGAAAATCAAATGAGATGACATTTAGGTAGGATAGGGCATATCATAAAGCACCATACGTATTAAAAATAGATTATTGCTATGAACTGGAGCGGCCTTTGTTTGCTTGTTTTGTTTTAGGCTTGCTAAGAGAGGTGAGAAGGACAAACTTTATCTACTAGGGGACTGACTCCTTAGATCTGATGAAGCTGTATTGTCTGAAATTCCTCAAAGATATGCATTTGAAACCAATGACAATATCTTAGTGTGCATTGGTTGGTAACTACTGATTTTCCCTTTAAACAAATTAAAAATTGCTTAGAGGGAATGCTTCTCTCTACTGAGTAGTAGCAGTGGCTTCTTTGAATCTCAAAAAACAAACAAACAAATAAAAACAACAAAAATGATTCTATGAGAATCTAGATCAAGTATTATTTGGTGTTTACTTCTGGGTCAATCCCCCAATGTCCATTCTAACCTCATCTCCAGACTGAAGCCCAACTTTAAATAAGCCTTTTCTGCAGGAAGCATCTCTAGTCAGAGCAGCTTATTTATGATGACTTTAGCAAGCAGTTAATGACATTTCAACATACTTCTGTTCTATTGCCTGAGAATACTGGCAGTGGGCATAAAAAAATGCTTGAAGACAGACAAGATGAGGATATTTTTAATGAGTTATTTATAATAAAGATAACACTTGGATTTAGGGAATCACATTTCTTCCTAGAAACTTGAAAAATTCAACTGATATTATCCTATGAACCTTCTCCATAGTCCTCCAGGGAAGGAAAGAAGAAAATGTTATTGACCTTATTTTGTGGTGGGCGAACTGAGGTGCCAAGGTCTAAAATTATGTAAAAGAGATTATGTATGTGTGTATGTATGTGTGTATATATGTATATATATATACACACATACATGTGTACATGCACACACACACACGCATATATATACATATATTTATTTATTTATTAAAGCTTTTTATTTCCAAAACATATGTATAGATAATTTTTCAACATTGACCCTTGCAAAACCTTATGTTCCAAATTTCCCCCCCTCCTCCCCTAGATGGCAAGTAATTCAATATATGTTAAACATGTTAAAATATATGTTAAATCTAATATATGCATACATATTCATACAATTCTCTTGCTGCATACACACACACATAAAAATCAAAACAAAAAGGAAAAAATGTGAAAGAAAAAAATACAAGCAAACAACAAAAAGAGTAAAAATGCTATGTTGTGATCTACCCTCAGTTCCTACAGTCCTCTCTCTGGTTATAAATGGCTCTCTTCATCACAAGATCATTGGAACTAGTCTGAATCATCTCATTGTTGAAAAAAGCCATATCCATAGAATTGATCATTGTATAATCCTTTTGTTACCATGTACACAGATCTCCTGGTTCTGCTCATTTCACTTAGCATCAGTTCATGTAAGACTCTCCTGCTGATCATTTCTTATAGAATAATAATATTCTACAGCATTCATATGCCATAACTTTTTCAGCTATTCTCTGATTGATGGAGATCCATTCAGTTTCCAGTTTCTTGCCACTAAAAAAGGGTTGCCACAAACATTTTTGCACATGTGGGTCCTTTTCCCTCCTTAAAGGTCCTTTTGGCATATAAACTCAGTACAAACACTTCTGGATCAAAGAGTATGCACATAGCCCTTTGGACATAGTTCCAAATTATTCTCCAAAATGGTTTGATCAGTTCACAACTCCACCAACAATGTTCCAATTTTCTTCTATTTCCTCCAACATGTGTTATTATCTCTTCCAATTTAGCCAATCTGAGAGGTATATAGTGGTACTTCAGAGATGTCTCAATTTGTATTTCTCTGATCAATAGTGATTTAGAGCACCTTTTCATATGACTTGAAATGGTTTCAGTTTCTACATCTGAAAATTGTCTGTTCATATCCTTTGACCATTTATCAATTGGAGAATGGTTTGAATTCTTATAAATTTAAGTCAATTCTCTCTATATTGTAAAAATGAGGCTTTTAACAGAATCTTTGAATATAAAAATGTCTTCCCAGTTTATTGCTTCACTTCTAATCTTATCTGCATTATTTTTGCTTGTATAAAAACTTTTTAACAATATAATGAAAATTATCTATTTTTTGCTCAATAATGAACTTAAGTTCTTTGGCCACAAATTCCCCCCTTCTCCACAGATCTGAGAGGTAAACGGACATGTCCTTTGCTCTTCTAATTTGCTTATAATATCACTTTTTATGTCTAAAGCATGAGCTCTTTTCCACCTCATCTTGGTATACAATGTTAGGTGTGAGTCAATGCTTGCTTTCTGCCACACTAGTTTCCAATTTTCCCGGCAGTTTTTGTCAAATAGTGAATACTTTTTCCCAAAGCTGGGGTCTTTGGATTTTAGATGTCCTGTGAACCTAACCTATTCCAGTGATTGATTATACTATTTCTTAGCCAATACCAAATAGTTTTGATGACTGCTACTTTATAATATAGTTTTAGGTATGGCACAGCTAGACCATATTCATTTGTATTTTTTCCATTAATTCCCTTGAAATTCTTGACCTTTTGTTCTTCCAGATTAATTTTGTTATTATTTTTTCTAGATCTGTAAAATAATTTCTTGAGAATTTGATTGATGTGGCACTGAATAAATAGCTTACTTTAGGTAGTATAGTTATTTTTGTTATATTCACTTGGCCTACTCAGGAGCATTTGATATTTTTCCAATTGATTAGATCTGACTTTATTTGTGTGGAAAGCATTTTGTTGTGTTCATACAGTTCCTGATTTAGTCTTGGCAGGTAGACTAAATATTCTATATTATCTATATTTATTTTAAATGGAATTTCTATTTGTATCTCTTGCTACTGGACTTTGTTGGTAATATTAAAAATGCTGATGATTTATATGGATTTATTTTGTATCCTACAACTCTGCTAAAATTGTGAATTGTTTCTAGCAGTTTTTTAGTTGATTCTCTAGGGTTCTCTATATATACCATCATATCATCTGCACAGAGTGATAATTTGGTTTCCTCATTACCTACTCTAATTCCTTTAATATTTTTTTCTTCTCTTATTGCCAAAACTAATATTTCTAATACAATCTTGAATAGTAATAGTGATAGTGGCAACCTTGTGTCACCCTTGCTTTTATTGGGAATGGTTCTAGTATGTCCCATTACATATAATGCTTGCTGATGGTTTTAAATAGATGCTACTGATCATTTTAAGGAAAAATCCATTTATTCCCATACTCTCTAGTGTTTTTAATAGGAATGGGTATTGGATTTTATCAAATGCTTTTTCTGCATCTATGGAGATAATCATATGGTTTTTGCTTGGTTATTGATATAGTCAATTATGCTAATAGTTTTCTTAATATTGAACCAACCCTGCATTGCCGGTATAAATCCTACTTGATTATGGTGTAATATCCTGGGGTGACTTTCTGTAATCTCCTTGCTAATATTTTTAAGATTTTTGTGTCAATATTCATTAGGGAAATAGGTCTATAATTTTTTCTCTCTTTTGACTCTACCTGGTTTAGGTATCAGTACCATGTCTGTGTCACAAAAGGAATTTGGTAGGACTTCTTCCTGCTCTATTTTTTCAAATAGTTTGCATAGTATTGGAATTAATTACTCTTTAACTGTTTGGTAGAATTCATATATAAATACATCTGGTCCTGGAGTTTTTTTCTTAGGAAGTTGATTATTAGCTTGTTATATTTTTTTCTAAAATGGGACTATTTAAGTAATTTATTTCCTCTTCTGTTAATCTGGGCAATCTATCTTTTTGTAGGTATTACTCCATTTGATTTAGATTATCAAATTTATTGACATATAGTTGGACAAAATAAGTCCTAATTATTGCTTTAATTTCCTCTTTATTGTTGGAAAGTTCTCCCTTTTCATTTTTGATACTTACAATTTGATTTTCTTCTTTCCTTTTTCTAATCAAACTAAAAGTTTATCTATTTTATTGTTTTTTTTCATAAAACCAACTCTTAGCTTTTTAAAATTAATTCAATTGTTTTCTTACTTTCAATTTTATTAATCTCCTCTTTTATTTTCAGAATTTCAAATTAAGTATTTAACTAGGATTTTTTAATTTGTTCTTTTTCTAGCTTTTTTAGTTATATGTCCATTTTGTCCATATTGATACATACATGTCCATATTGATCTTCTTTTTTTCTATTTTATGCAAGTAAGCATCTAGAGATATAAAATTTCCCCTAATAACCATTTTGGCTGCATCCTACAAATTTTGGGATGTTGTTTCATCATTTGTCATTTTCTTAGATGAAATTATTGGTTATGTCTATGGTTTGTTGTTTTACTGGCTCATTCTTTAGGATAAGATTACTTAGTTTCCAATTATTTTGTCTATTTTCTTCTCACCTTTTATTGCTTCATGACCTGGAAAAAATGCATTTACTATTTCTGCCTTTCTGCATTTGATTTTGAGGTTTTTATGTCCCAATATATGGTCAGTTTTTATATAGGTTCCATGTATTGCCAAGAAAAAAAAAAAGTGCATATTCCTTTCTATCTCCATTCAATTGTCTACAAAGGTTTATCATACCTAATTTTTCTAGGATTCTATTTACCTCCTGTAGAGGGCCACAGATAGTGGAGGGACTCTGGGTGAGGTATAAGACCCTTTATCCCAGAGGGAACCTGCTGACAATGACTGGTTCTGCTCCCCATCTCCCCTAAAGGCTCTTGGCCTTCCTGAGAAGACAGGGGGACTTGACAACCTGTGTTGTAATTAAAGCAGAGTTATATCAAGTGGCAAAGGGTGAAACCAGGTGGCAATCTACATACAATAACAAGTTGTTTACATGGTCCCACCTGTGTGATGTATACTTAAAACATATGAATTATTGCTTTGCTTACATAAGGGTATTAGGGTATATAAGGGGAGAGAATTTAGAATAAACAGACTCCAAATTTTAACTATCCTTGGGAGTCTCACCTCATCACTCCTCCACTAAGACAGTATGTTTTAACCACCCCAGCATGGGGGCTCTAGAAAGCACAGTATGTTTTGTCACCAGAACTTGGGGGCCCTAGAAAGCAGGACACAACAACCTCCTTAATGTTTTTCTTATTTATTTTGTGGTTCAATTTATTTAGTTCTGACAGAACAAGATTGAGATCCCCCACTAGTATAATTTTGCTATTTCTTCTTGCAGCACTCTTAACTTCTCCTCTAGGAATTTGGATGCTATATGAGAGAGATGATATTGAACTGAACCAGCAATTAAAGTATTAATGCTCCCTTATATACAACATATGTCTCAGTTTCAGGAATTTTATTTCTACTGGGCCATGCAATGGAAAGAAAACTAATTTTGGTGTCAGAGAATCTGTATTTAAATCCCATTCCTGACTCTTACTTGTGTGACTTTGGCCAAATCACTTAAATTCTTTATCTATAAAATTAAGAGGTTGGACTAAACAGCCTCTTCCAGCCCTAATTCTAATCAATTTTTAAACCTTTTGCAAGTCAATTAATTAACACAATATTCAGTTTCAGATGTTATGTCAGCCTTACAGGGTTGCTATGGGTTTAAAATGAAACATTATGTGTGGAAATAATTTGACAAATTGTAGCATTATCCATGTGTAAAGTATCATTCTGGCCTTTATTTAGCCCACCTGTTCTTGTCATCAGATTAGTGTTTTTTCAAAGTTGGGAAACCCAGAGATTTCTAATGATCTTGTTTATGGGATCTTTGGGGACAAAAGATGATATTATCAGGATGAGCGGGATTACAGTCTGAGTAAGGGACTCAAAGGGAAAAGAATATAATCACAAAAATAGGATATTATGCATTGAAAAAAATTAATAATTATTTTTGTTTGTAGCAAATATGTGCAGAGGATAGAAAGGAAATATTGCCTAAAAAATTCATGACTGGTAGATAAGATAGTATTGGTTGTTGTCCTTTGTTCACCATAGGTTGGACATAAATAGTCCTTTTGAGTATTTGGGGTGGATTCTCTAACTTTACATATCTCTCATTTCTTCTGAGCTAATTCAATTCTACTTTGCTCCTAAAGTATAGCACCTTCTCTGATGCAGGAACTTCATCCTGGGTGGTCCTGTGCCAGTGTCTCCCATGTCATAGAATAATTCTAAAGTTCTTAAGAGAGACCTTGAGAGTATCATTCTATTGCTTTTTCTGACCACTTTGTGAGCACTTGCCTATGTGAGTTCTTCATAAAATAATCTTTGGGGCAAAAATATATTGGCATTCAAACAATGTGACTAGTTTGTAGTAGCTTTTGAATGCTTAGCAATTTAGTTCAAGAAAAGGATCTCGGTGGCTTGTATCTTATCCTGCCAAATGATCTTCAGAATTATCCTAAGACAATTCAAGTGGAAGCAAACAATTTCCTGGCATGGCACTAATAGACTGTCCAGGTTTCACAGACATACAACAATGAGGTCAACACAAAGACTATGTACACCTTCAGTTTGGTAATAGTTAATATAAGTACTCCTGGTCTAAAAATCCCTGAGGTACACAATACAATTCAAGTATAGCATAGAAAATAAGCTTGTTGACTCTACCTTAAACCCAAATCACTCTGACTGTGACTGATTGACCAATAATTGATCTGGACCCAAGCCTCACAAACAATGGATCAGAGTGACTGTAATTAACAATTGTTTCTGTTCTGGTCAGAAAGCCTGAAGGTCTTCCTTCTCAAATTGATTTTTTTTTAAGTTAGATGAACTAGGTCATCTTTTGCCTGTTACATAGCCTTAAATTATCAAACTGATGTTGCTTCAGATAAACTGAGACCTAGGAAAACCCATAATTTGAAAAGTCCAAGTCTCCCATTGCATCTGGGGCTACCTCCACACACCTTGACCTATGTCTTGCCACTAGATTTGAATGACTCTGGAAGAAAGAGTAAAGCTGATGACTTTGTACAGCCTTCCCTCACTTAAATCCAACTCACTAAACTGGGACACTGATGCATTGTTGGTGGAGTTGTGAAAGAATCCAACCATTCTGGAGAGCAATCTGGAATTATGCCCAAAAAGTTATCAAAATGTGCATACCCTTTGACCCAGCCATTACTACTACTGGGCTTATATCCCAAAGAAATACTAAAGAAGGGAAAGGGACCTGTATGTGCCAAAATGTTTGTGGCAGCCCTTTTCATAGTGGCTAGAAGCTGGAAAATGAATGGATGTCCATCAATTGGAGAATGGTTCGGTAAATTATGGTATATGAATGTTATGGAATATTATTGTTCTGTAAGAAATGACCAGCCAGAGGAATACAGAGAGGCTTGGAGAGACTTGCATCAACTGATGCTGAGTGAAACGAGCAGAACTAGGGGATCATTATACACTTCAACAATGATACTGTATGAGGATGTATTCTGATGGAAGTGGATTTCTTCAACATAGGGAAGAGCTAATCCAATTCCAATTGATCAATGATGGACAGAATCAGCTACATCCAGAAAAGGAACACTGGGAAATGAGTGTAAACTGTGAGCATTGTTTTTTGTTTGGTTGTTTGTTTTGTTTTGTTTCTCTCCCCAGATTATTTTTACCTTGTGAATAAAATCCTTCCTTTGCAACAACAACAACAAAATTTGGTTCTGCACATATATATTGTACCTAGGATATACTATAAGATATTTAATATGTATGGGAATGCCTGCCATCTATGGGAGGGGGTGGAAGGAAGGAGGGGAAAAACCAGGAACAGAAGGGAGTACAAGGGATAATGGTGTAAAAAAAGTTTTACCTATGCATATGTACTGCCAAAGAAAATGTTATAATCATAAAAATAAATAAATAAATAAATCCAATTCACTTTTAAGTCAAGACATCACTCTCCTTATATCTTGTCTTCTTTGATAATGAAGGACAAACAACAACAAACACCAGAAGATGAGTTGCAGTAGAGTTATCTGAGGCTCTTAGGGGTTAGGTAACTTTACCAGTCACTTATGTAGGTAGTAAACTTTAGAGGTCAAATTTGACTTTCTTAACTCCTAGCATAGGATTCAATCCTCTTTATTCAATAACTCTTTTTGAACTGTAGAAAGACAAGGACAAATGATGCATAAATATTGCAAAAGGGCTACATCCTCCTTCTTTCTCCCATTACATTTAAAGAGGATTTTTAGCAGATTAAGCCTGGGGAGAAATATTGCATTTTTGAGTACTGGATAAAGAAGGGAGAAGGTCATCTTTTAATGAAACTTTTCAAAATCATTTTTGCAGCTCCCTGCCCAAGATGATTAAAGATGCACATGAGGTTAAAAAAAAAAAGTATCTGAAGAAAATATTTGCTGTACTCAACTTCTCTTAAGAAGTTGAATTTGTTGATACATATGCTTATGGGTTATAAACTTGTACCTATTTGGAAAGCCGGTCATTACTTTCCCATTCTGATGCCTGACTTATCATTATTATATTAAAATATCTATTTATTGAACCATCTATCTATTCATTCATCCTGTCTGTGTCTATCTATCTATATCCATCCATCCATTATCTATCTATATATCATCTATCATTTATTTATCTGTCTCTCTGTCTCTCTATCATCTATATATCTATCTATTTATCTATCACAACTAGACTGTGAAATCGATAGAGTACTGGTATTGGTACCAGAAAGATTCATCTTTATGAGTGCAAAGCCAGTCTCAGACATTTAGTATCAGTGTGACCTTGGGTAAGTCACTTAAAACCATGTCTGCCTCAGTTTCTCACAGTTAAATGAATTGGAGAAGGAAACTGCAAATCTTATCTCCATACCAAATGGAGCCAATGAGAGTTGTAAACTACTGAAAAACAATTTAACAGCAACAACTATCTCTTTCTCTTTCATATTCACTTACATATATATATATATATATAAAAACACATGTGAACACTCACTTATACTATTATTGCTAATACATATGCTAATTAGTTATAATGAGGTGATTAAGATTTTTCCTCAGGGCACTGACTTATAGAGCAAAGTTCTTTCTCTTTAACACTACACCAGAAGTAATTTGACTATGCCAGCCTCTAGACATCACTACCCCATTTTCTCCAACCTGATTCCCATCGCCCTGAATTCATGTCAAACCAAATTTGTCCAAATTGCAGAAATTCTTAGTAATTCTGTGGACACACACCATGTCAAACCAAATTTGTTTTTAAGTCATGGGAATTCTTAGTAATTCTGTAGATACACACCCTTTCTATGGGTTGTTTGCAGCTGTTGAAAGATGTTAAGAAAGATGTTTCTTAATTAAGATGAGAACCTTCTATTGGAAACAATAAAAAGTTGTCCTCAGTTAGCCTTATAACTGAGGAAAATTCACAGTGACCTTTAGACATTTTTTTAAAGACAAGATAAAAGAAAGGGACCATTTTTCTATGAAAATTTTTCTATTTGCACTTTTAATAATTAATCAGTTTTCTCTGTTTATAAATTTCTTGTTAGCCTGTTGTCCAGACTTCACTTGCATATATAGGCTGTTCCTGGGATCCTATGTAGCTCTCAGAACTATGGTTCAAAGCTGATGCTGCCTGCAAGTCTTCAGTCTTTCTAACAAAATGTGTGGTCCCAATTTAAGGAAGAGAAAAAACTTGATGGGGAGAAGATGATGAAATATTTCTCCCACACAATCAATTCAACAGCTGCCTTGTGGCTGATTGTTTTTACTTTGCTTTTTGACCTTATAAAGTGGTTTGGCCTTTTCTTTGATTAATTTAAGCCAAAGAGCTGCCAATATGTATGACAGAGGTTTCTGGGATGTTAGATGCTATTCAAAAAGAAAATTGTATCTCTGTCTAGAGAGATATGGAACACTATGGAAGAGAGAGATAGAGACAGAGACAGAGAGAAAGATTGAGACAGAGAGACAGAGAGAGAGAGAGACACAGAGACAGAGAGAGACAGAGAGACAGAGACTAAGACTGAGGCAGAGAGACACAGAGACAAGGAAGAGGAGGAGGAAGAGGAAGAAAAGGAGGAAGAGGAGGAGAAGGAGAAGGAAAAGAAAGAGAAAAAGGAAAAGAAGGAGGAGGAGAAGTAAGGGGAAATGGAAGAGGAGAACAAGAACAAAAACAAAAGAAGAACAAGAAGTTGAGAACCTTTCTTTTAGACTTGATAATGAATTTTTTAAAAATAGAATTGTTTGCAGAAGCTATAACAAAACACTCCTATTGGAACCTACTAACTTAGAAGAGGTTAGAAATCCTAGGCATCTTTGATACAGTATATAGTACTAGGTTAGGAATTCATGGACAATTGAGTGGTATGGCAGATAGGATACTAGACCTGGAATCAAGATAATGCAAGTTCAAATTCTGTCTCAGTCACTAGCTAATCCTACATAAGTTCTCTACATAAGTTGTAGCTTCTCTGTGTCTCAGTTTCCTAACCTGTTAAGTGAGTGTGTTGGACTCAATGATTTCTAAGGTTCCTTTCAGCTCTAGAGCTATGATCCCATCAACTATAATCCTAGTTTTGCTGCACCTGTATAAGGCCTCAGAAATCTTTTCATCCTAGAAACTCACTCCATCCCTGAAGATCACAAATCAGAAATATTCTGTGTCCCTGGGTCCTCTCCCTCTGATTGGATGATTCTAGAAGAATACAGCCAGGCCAGCCAAGTTTCATTCCTCTTTAAATTAAGTTCCAGGCTTTGTCTATTATGACTCCCTACCTGATATCTTAATATCTTTTCCCTCTCCCTTTTCCAACTTCCTTTTATATTTTGTTTTCACCAATTAGAACACAATATCTTTGAGGGAAAGGACTATATTCTGTGTATAATTATAACCTTAGTATCTAGCACAGTATCTGGCATATTATATACACTTAATAAATTTTTGTTGCTTCACTAATTAATGCTAGGCAAGCTAGCCAAGTTCTCTGAGCCTATTTTCCTCAACTGAAAACATGGGAGTTGGGCTTAAGGCCCTTCTTTAGTTCTTTATGCTAGATCAGTGGAGGGAAAGAATTTCCTAATTGCAGATATGTAAAAATACCTGGAAAAGACATTTTTTAGGACCCTTGTTTATAAGACCAGCTTTGATTGCCAGATGGAAAGACTCAAACACCTAAAAATCCAGACAAGAATAAAACAAGGCACAGTTAATGTTTTTGTTATTATCCTTCTCTCATCTATAAGGTGAATTCAGAGACAGGAATCTCCTAGCTTAGTATAGCTAGAGGGAAAGCCTCATTGATAAACATCTGGATCCTGTCATTGTTAGTCTGAGAGAAGTAGGAAGAGTAAAATAGGGAAGAAATAAGTGAGTCCCCTGACTACAAACATCAACATATTCTTCTCCAATTCTAAACCCAAAGACATGTGTCTAAATTTACTCCAACCCTCTGACTGGGAGAACAAATAAACAAGGACTTGTGTTCATTGAGTTGATAAGACAAGGGCTGTTTACAACTCCTGGCCATGAAAAGTCTCCCATACATTTTCACTCATTTGTTTGATTATTTCTCCTTTTGGGTATTTCCTCCATCTCAGAGCTGCCAAGGAATAAACTTTTCCGACATGTGAAGAGCAAGTCCTCTCATTTTAGCATACTCACACTTAGCCTGCCTCAAAGGTTGCATTAAGTTCCACCTCTTTGTTTTCCCCTCTTAGATTTTCACTTCTCCTCAACATTTAATTTCTTAATTGATCACTGCTCTTAGTTATAACAATTTTATAATGTTATTGTTGAAAGAAATAAATGATTTTGTCCTTGAGAGTTAGAAGTCCCAGGTGGGTAACCAAGAGTCTCAACTTCTCTGTCTCAACTTCTCTATCATTCAGTATCATCTCCTTGAAAATGAGAAGGTTAACATTTGTAAGGTTATCTCTTATACATCACTGGACTTAGGGGACATGGTGCTCCCTATCAACTAGAAATTGGCATATAATTAACTAGCTTATCTTCCTCAGAATTTAACTCAATTGGATTTCATAAGCAGTTATGTAGCATTGCTAAGAATTAGAGAAAACAGAAAAGATTATATTCTACTGGGGAAAACATCCTATAAGCAAATAAGTGAAACTGAAATATATGCAAAGTAAATAGAGAGTAATTGGGGAGGGTGGTGGAAAGTGATAACTTGGTAGGACCAGGGAAAATCAGTCCTGTAAGGAGAAACATTTAAGCTGATCATTAAACAAAAGTAGGTCCTGAGAGGTAGAAGTGAGCATGAAGAGCCTTCCAGGTTTGAGTGAATGAATTCACAAGATTATTGTGAGGAAATTGTTCTATCAGCTATATTTTGTTGTTCAGTTGAATCTGGCTCTTTGTTATAATATGGACCATAATGTTGATGGGGTTTTCTTAGAAGGTATTGGAGTGGTTTGTCATTTTCTTCTCCATTGGATTAAGGCAAAAAGTTAAGTGAATTGCCCAGGATTATATAGCAATTAAATGTCTGATCTGGATTTGAACTCAGATCTTCCTGACTCCAAATCCAGATCTCCGCTCACTGATCTATCTGCCTGCTTCCTCTCTCTTTTACTTTTGCATTACACTAGACTTATATGAATGGTTCCCAAAGTTCTGCTCTTCTGGCATGTGTCTTTCATTGTTTCAGGCTCAAAATGGACCTATCAATAGATTAGAAGGGAGAGAAAAATCTCTTCCTTACTTTGCTAAGGGACTACTAGCCCCTAAGATAGAGATTCTTCCACCAAAATCAACACCTCCTTACTTTCAAAGACTAAACCTTTTTTGACTAGATCCTCCTTAACAAGAAGGCAAAGAATACATTTCTCAAAAAAAATAAAAAATAAAAAAATAAAAAAATCAGATCCACATCCAGAAAAGCATACATCTAGCTCCATGAGAAATGTCCCTGTCCATCTGATCAATTGGTTCCTCTAATTACTCTCATCATATCAGAAAAAAAAAAAAAACTTTTATTCTTGTTATATGTAGACTTTTTAAGAGCTTGAGATAATTTACAATATAGTTCTTTACTTAAAACAACTCTGAAAAAGTATGATTTTCATTTTACAAATGGAGACTCAGAGACTAGTTCTGTGAATTTATTAGTCATAAAACTAATAATACCTATCATTTGTATAGTGCTTACTATGTCAAGTGTTTATAATTATTATTTCACTTGATTTTTCACAACAACCCTGGGAAGAAGGTGCTATTATTTTAAAGATGAAGAAACTGAAGTGGAGGGAGATTAAGTGACTTGTCCAGAATCACACAGCTAGTGAGTATATGATCCTGAATTTGAATTCAGATCTTCCTGACTTCAGGTATGACTTATTCTCCATTGCATTATTTAGTAGCTCCCCTAGAAGCATCACGACCCAGACTGAAATACAGGTCTCTTATCTTCTTTCTTCATCTGTTAAAAACTTGGTTTTAACTTGTAATGACCTTAGACTGCTCAAACTTAGTTTAAAAAACAAAAACAAAAACAAAAACCTTTCTCTCATATCAACTTGATTTTTGTTTCATTTTGTTTTATTTTGGGTCATGTGTCTGTCTCTTCTGAAATGTAATTTAAATTTTTAAAAATCTGTTTAAGTGAATGTTAATTTTACAGATGAGGACATAGATAACCAGAGAGTGAATTTAACATGGATAGAGCAGGCATTAATATGCACATTTTACAGAGGAGCAAATGGAAGTACAAAAATTTGTTTGCCTTTTCTTATATGACATAAAATAATAAGACATTCAAAGACTATTCAACTTCTAATTATGTGCTTGGTACATAATTGACAGTATACAAAATATGTACTTTTGCAAGCTGGAGAGCAGCTTTTCTCTTAAACGTCATATTAGAAAGGGCATGAGGACCCATTCTAAAGGAATATCTCAAAATCAGGACAGATAGCTAAGTCACAATAATAGGATTTCAAAATTAGAAGGGTCTTCACAGGTCATCTCATCTAACATAAACTCTTATATAAGGTCTCTCCTAAACATACAATTCAGTAACAAGCATTTATTGAACATTTTGCTATGTGCCAATTATTGTGATAGATGTTGGGGATACAAAAAAAAAGTGAAATATTGCCTGCCCTCAAAGAACTTAAATTCTATAATCCCCAATAGGAGGCCACCCAGACCTTTCTAGAAGACTTTGGAAGAGAAAAAACTTTCCAGGTCCCAGTTTCCTTATCTGTAAAATGAGATATTGACTTTAACATTCTTTATGATTTTTTACATAGATAAATTTGTGATCCTCTGATCTCTGGGTCAGTTCATCTTGCTTCTAGAAATTTTCTCTTACATCAAACCTAAACTATCCCTTTGTGACTTTTCTCCACTGGCTCTAGTTTTACTTCTTTCCTGTTTTATGGCACCATTCTGACCTTGAAAATTAAATGTGTTTTCTCAGATGACATTTTCTATTAGGCTCTTTTGTCATAATTATCTTTTGGTAGAAAAGCCAAGCTCCAGTGCACCATACTGCTGATGTGTGACAATGTACAAAGTGAGCAGAGCAATCACTTTGCATAGGTCAACAAGACAGTTCATTTCCTCAGAAGGAAAGTCCAAAAGGCTATCAGAAATGAATGATGGAAGAGGAAATTAAAGGAAGTCAGGAAACTGACTTTAGGAAAAAAGATCATGCTTTCTTAAGCTCACTCTTATGACATTTGACCATTTTATCGATCTCTCGTAGGGGAATATCTAATTATGGCTAAGGCTTGTCTAGATAGATCTCCAGCCTATGTTGAACCACTCTTTCTAGACTTAAAAATTACCCTTCAGTCTCCTGCTCCTTCTCCAAGGGAACAAATGGACTATGAAAATTCCTCTATAATCATAGCATTCTTCCTTTTTTAAATTTTTTTGTTTTTGTTCTGGGCAAATTTTGACAAAGTACAGGGCTTAGAAATGTCAAAACACAACACGGCATGTATAAGTGCACAACTTCTTTGCCAATTCATCATCTGACCACGAAAGGGAAATTACAAGAAAGTTAAAAATTACTTCTTTTTTAAAAGTTCCAGGTGGCTGGTGTTTCTGAATACTAACAGGGCTTCTTGTTTGAAGTCTGGGAATAACTCAACACCCAAGCAGAAGAATCACTAGCCTCCTCTGTTATTATTTGATGATTTTCTTCACCCTCTAAAAATAAATCTTCATCAACCTACAATTGTGTCTAAAATTCTCTAGGAGTGATGTTGTGAATAAACTACCAGGTAAAGGTATATAGCATATGGCACAAAAATATTGACATATACCATTAACCATCGTTTGGCACTAAAATAATTCAATATTAAGTAAAACCACATTGTAGGAGGCTGTGAGTTTTTTGACATCCAACTTGAGTTAGATTTTTTAGTTAGATTTTACATTTTTAGTAATTATTGTAATATAAGGTGAGTGACTGAGATAATATTGATGTGGGCTATATCTAAATTTCAGTGCTCTTTCAATAATGGAAGATAAATAAGACAGTCTTAAAACTGAGAAGTAAGCAGTGTAATAGCATATAATAATAGTTAATAGTTACATCTTGCTTAAAGATAGGCATAAAGCTAATTCTATATACTATATCATCTCACTTTGAATCTATCAACAATTTTGTGAAATAGATATCATTACTATATTCATTTTACATATTAGGAAACTGAGTTAATTGACCATAAAAAAGCACAGTTATTCAGTATCCGATGTTGAATTTTCCTGACTCCAAGTTTAGTCTTCTCTCCATTATTTCAAACTTTAATATTCCTAATTTTCCTTTTCTGTGTTCTTTTCATCCCCTTAATGGTGACCTCTTATTATACAAAGTGACTTAAGCTGATTCAAATATTACAGAGAAGAATTATTAATTAGAAATTAGAAACACAGAGAAGAAGTAATAATTAGAAACACTGTGCTACTACTACAATGAACATGCAAAAGATGGAAAGAATGGAAGAAATTGATCATATTAGAAAGCATACCAGTGACCCACATAACTGAGTGTGTGTTCACATTTATATGCACATATATGCATAAAACACATGATGGGGGGAAATAAGAGAAAGTATTTTCTTTCCCTTTGCTCTATTTTATTCAATGGGTATTCCCTTAGAGATGGCAATTGTGCATAAGCAGGGTGCTACATACTTAGGGCATTTCAGTTTATAATCCTTAGACTTCAAATTGGAGGCTCATGAAGTTAAAGGTAACAAGCCAACCAATGATTTAGGAAGAATGTAAATTTAA
Source organism: Sminthopsis crassicaudata (assembly GCF_048593235.1). Classification (NCBI taxonomy): domain Eukaryota; kingdom Metazoa; phylum Chordata; class Mammalia; order Dasyuromorphia; family Dasyuridae; genus Sminthopsis; species Sminthopsis crassicaudata. The sequence goes on from NC_133618.1 coordinate 154,756,190, forward strand.
AGTTGAATGATTGGATAACATAGCTCAGATTTTTTGAGTCCCCTTTGATATCTCCTCAAGGGGAGAATCATAAAAGATCCATGAAGCCTCCAAGTTATCTGAAATTATTACTATACCCCAATTTAGCTATGCTTGGAAAAATGGAATTTAAGATGTCTTTGGATTTCTATTCTTTAAAGCAGGGATTCCGAACCTTTTTTTGTGTATCATGGACTCTTTGGTAGTCTAGTGAAGACTATGGACCCTATTTCAGAATAAAGGAGTTTTTAAAAAAATCAAAAAGTGTGAAAGAAAAGTCAAATGTCAGTTATAGATTAATGAGAATAAGCATATAATTTTTTGACCATTCAAGTCCACCGGTCATTTAAATCTATTCATGGGAATCTTAGAGTACTGTGGACCCTCTCTAGGTTATGAACCCCTGCCTTAAGGGGAGTTGGTGGTCTCTAAGACTAAGGAAACTCAAAATTTCCAGGTTAGGGCCAGTCATTCCCCACATACCTTCAAGATTTTAATATTAAATTGTTCTTGGAAATAAGAATATTACTTTGCCTGAGGTACCATGGGATATATGACAAATATTCAGTGGGAAGAAGAGTCATAATTAGGACTTTTGGGACTCAGGACAATGAGACAAATTGTTGGGCCAAAAGTTTATCTTCAGTTGAGACTGGTGAATGTCAAAGAAGGTTGTGAAAGGTTGAGAGGGGATCTCAAAACAGGCCACAATTTGGTAGTTTCCTATTTGGACTAATTCTGCTAAGTAGATGCTATGTTTTATTATTTTGACCCTGCTGAATGACTGAAATTGCTTTCTGTTCCCCCTATATTTAAAGACCTAGAACAAAGTCCCAGATGCCTCCCAGATGTTCTGGTATTGACAGGAAAAGGTAGTGAAGAGTCTGAAGACAAATTTTACCAAATTCAGTTTGTCTTCATCTTGATCTGATAACATGAATCTTAAACTCAGGCAGGAAAATGTATTTATCCTAGATAACTCTCTTTTGCAAACAGGAATTATTAGCTTTAGCCATCTGGCCAGTGATCCCTGGCTTGATGGTGAGTCTATCTTTTTCAGTCTCTTTTGACTGTAGGCTGAATGAATACTGTTTGCTCATAGACCTCAAAGATGAGCTTCACTTGGGAATCTGTTTTCTGTTTGTTCAAGGAAATGGCCATGGAGGAAGGGGAGCTAGTTAGTTGTGATCTTTCAATGGCAGGAAAGCAGGGACAGGAGATTCTTTTAGTCACTAGGGGCCCCTTCTTTGGGTTTTGTTTGTGCAAAGATCAATCTTTAATGTTGCTCTCCTGATTTCTTGAAATGCCTGCTGTGGCAGGAGAGAAGCCTGGAGAAATGTAAAAAATAAGATGAAGGACTAACTCAAGGTTCAAAGTTATATTTTTTTCCAACTTGAAACTTTTGGAAATTGGTGACAGATATGTTGGGCTCAAGGTAAGGTAGAGAAAGGGGAGGGGGAGGAGACCTGGAAATGGGATACAGAATACAATAGAAGTGGAATTTCTGGAAACATGTCAAGGCCATCTTTTTATCAGGATGGGAATCATAGCATAAAAAAACTAAAGGAAGCAAATAGGCTTAAAACTTAGATCTGATGAAGTCTCAAGTGGTGTTGATTGGTCAGATTTGGCACACAATTGGCTTCTTGTTCTCCCTAATCTTTAATTCTCTACCTTAGAAAGTTACAATTTTAGAGAGATCTTGGATTATTGATAAGTCATTATCCTTTCCTCCTCCGGCCGTCCCCACACTCTTTGTCTTTTAATTCATTAAATTCAATTCAGCAGACATTGGCCAAGTGCCTATTCCATGTAGGGAGGGCATTGCACTGCAGAGACAAAGCTGAAATAAGAGTATCTTTGCCTCCCAAGGAAATGCTAATTTAATTAGGATAGTGAAATTTAAGGTCCTCCCTGCCTCCTGGGGAAGCATGGGGACTATAGAGCTCAGGATTCTCAGTCAAAGAAATTTGGATATTTCCCATCTTCAATACTTAGGATCAGAAGATCATAGACTTAGAGCATAAGAGACCTTATAGACCACCAAGTCCAATCCCATTATTTTTACAGATGAGGAAAGTCAGACAGATAAATTCAACAAATTGCCTAGGATGATATCTTCTTAGCTCTGAATCCATGCGCAATGTCACTTAAGTGTTCTTATCTTCAGTTTCTTATTTCTTAAATGTGATTAAAGATACTTTTAAGGTCCTCCTTCATTGGGATTTTGTGTCATTCAAATGAAATTCTATTTTGTATGCATGTATGCATGTATAATATGTATATATATATATGACATGTATGTGTTATAATACAATTTATATGTATATAATATGTATTAATGTATAGTATATATGTATGTAGACTTGTGTGCATTATATAATATATATACCTATATAATGTATGTTTATGCGTGCATATAACATGTATATGTTTATGTACATAGGTATATTCTTTATGCATATAAATATATATAATATGTATATATTGTTTACACATTATGTGTGTATGTGTGTAATGTACACACATACATACATAATAGAATGACATTTGAAAGACACCAAATATATTGTATATATACACACATATACACACATATATCTTATACCTTATAATTTAACATATATATATGTGTATATATATATATATATATATAATATGGATTCTATGATATAGCCTATAATACACATATACTACATATATATATATATATATAAATGTACATATACATATACATACATAATCTCATAAACATATAGATGGATAGATGGTTAGATAGATGGATAGATAGACATATTTTATAAATTGATGGAAACCAACAGAAGGAAGGCAATAGAATTAATTATTCTCATTATTGCATGCTTACTGTTCTTTCAACATATTATAATCCATGTAACTTGTTGAGTTGATCTGGACTACTATAGCTATAGCCCTCTGATGAATACAGAGTGATTTGTTGCCTATTTAGAATAAACTTCATCATCAGTCAAAAACTCCAGAATAAAATCCAAATGACATTTAATATAAAAGTAATCAGAAAGGATTTTACATTTTCACTTAATCCATACCATCAAGTTGATATCAACTTTATTCAAAAAAATTTTCCAGAGACTTTACCCACTCCCTTAGCCTTTTCTCAGAATAATAATATAGGTACCTTAGCTTGAATGGATATATGATGCAACTGAATTCAATGATTGAAAACACATGAACAAAACCTTTGAGAATCGGTGATCTCATGAATGTGATATACTCCTTCCAATGATGGATTATAGCACCCATGTGGAAAGAGCACTAGAATCAAAGGTCATCGGTTCAAATCTCATCCCTAATGTTTGCTTTTCTGGGCAAAACATTTAAGCTACTTGGACTTCAACACACTCACCTATAAAATATGAGGCCAGACTAGATAAATCCCTTATAATTGTTGACTTAAGATCCTACAAATTTATACAAAATTTGGTGCATGGTCTTTGAAGTTACTGGGGTAAAAATATTCATCATCTGATCCATTGCATTTAGTTGATGAGTCCTTCAGGACACTAGGCCTGAAGATTTTCTGAAAGCTTGTTTGGACCTACCAGAGCTTATGAAGTTATTAAGTACTTAATCCATGGTAGCCTCTGTGCTGAAGATGGTGATACAAAAATGAGTCAATCCCTGCTTTCAAGAAGCTTATATTCCAATAGAAAGGATCATAAAACACATAAATGAGCCATGGCTAGGTAAGGGAGCTTTAGTTTGGAGAGTCATAAAGATTTTGAGTGGGATCATAGGATAGTCTAGTCACATCCTTTCCAATAGCAATAATAGCATTGATTTGATTGCTGTAACCAGGACTAGAGCAGGGAGCAAAGCAAGAGGAGAATGGGACAAAAGAGATGGAAAGATCCTCCTAATGAACAGGCCTGAGTTTCCTGGGGGATAGTTGAATGGGATATAAAATATCACATAAAATAGTATCTGGTTCTGAGCCACCTGGAAACCAGCATGGAAAGAGTCTTCAATGGGGAAAACACAGAATAGGATAGGTATTATGTGAGTACTCTTTGCAAAATGATCTCAGAAGGAGGAATGCATCAACCACAAACTGAGAAATTGAAAATCTAAAAAAAGGGGAAAATTTCCTTTGAGATCATTTAACATTTGTGAAAAAGAAATAAGGCTTTTTGGAAGGCAAAAGTTCCTTTGAATTTTTACAAGAACCAGACATCAAAGAAAACTTTTACTTTCTCTTAGACTGAATCAGCCCTCAATTTGACTATAGGGCTCCCAATCACTTCAAAAAAAAAATGCAGAGTAGATCCATGACCTGCTTTAAAAGGTAGTATGCTGCTGTGGGAAGAGCACTGTGCTCTTAGAGACAAGCAACAAGGCACAGTGGATAGATGCTGTACATAGCATCACAAAGACCTAGATTAAAATCCTACTTCAGAGACTCTACTGTATGACTCTGGATAAGTCATTTAATTTCTGTTTACTTCAGTGTCTTCATCTGTTAAAGATTTATTAAAAAATAAACCCTAAGCTCCCTTCCATAATTCTACTCTGTCTCTCTCTGTTTCTGTCTGTCTTTCTGTCTTTTTGTCTCTGTCTTTCTCTCTCTAATTCTGGTTTCCATACTGACTTTGACACTTAATATATGACTTTGAGCAAGATGTCTTTACAGTTTCCTCATCTGTAAAATTGGGCTTTATCACTTTCCCACCCCCAAGAAGTAAGCCCATTCTTCAAATTTCTGTTTGTCCCCAAAACAAATTTAAAAGCCCTATCCATGATCCTTACTGTCTAAGTTTTAGTGATAAATATAGGAATTTGTAACACAAGAAACTAAGCAGACAGTGAAGAGCATCTCCTTGTTCTTAATAAAGAACTTTATTCTAGAATATTGAAACATTTTTTACATATGACCAATAACCATTGTCAGTGATATATAAAAGGTTATAGAAAATGGGAAAATCACCACAGAACTCAAAAATGAGTAAACTGCTCAATTTAGGGAAGGGAAGAGAATAAGCATTTATATAATGCCTACTATGTGCCAGAAACTATTCTAATTGCTTTAAAAATATTATTTCACATAATCCCTACAACAATCCTATAATTTAGGCATTATTACCCGAACTTCATATTTGAAAAAACTGAGGATAGATTTGAACTGGAATCTTCTTAAAGTCAGACTCAGAGTTCTATCTATTGTACCACTAGCTGCCTCTGTAGGGAGAAAGAGGTGAAGGTTGATTTACTTTTTTTCTTTAAATTTTAAAAATTCTAAACCTATACCAAATAATGTGGTTATTTCCATATACATACTAGAACAGAAACAGAATTAAAACTGTGCATTTCTATTATGTGCAGCTTACTTTTCTTAATATATAATTATATGTGATAAATAATATATATGAATTATGAACATGATTCTAAATATAATAAATTCAACATATAACTTTCCTTTTTTTCCCCCCCCTGAGGCTGGGGTTAAGTGACTTGCCCAGGGTCACACAGCTAGGAAGTGTTAAGTATCTGAGACCACATTTGAACTTGGGTCCTCCTGAATTCAGGGCTGGTGCTCTATCCACTGAGCCACCTAGCTGCCCCCAACATATAACTTTCAAAACTATTCTGCTTGTCTGTGATTCTTCCTGGATGGTGTTTTCTGGGTATTAAAAACAAAAACATAATGGGAGAATTTTTAAGCTTATAAGCCAATATGATTGTTCTGAATTCTTATGAAAATTATAGAATAAATTTCAGAATGGATGTTTGTGTGTGTTTAGAAATAGAGAATCTTCATTTTTATGAAATAACATAGATTCATTCATTAATAATAACATGCCAGACTAACTTTATTTTCATACCAGATTTCAGATCAGATAAATATTGCAAATATTGGATACCTGAATTTTATTAAGGTCAGCAAGTCAATAAGCATTTAAAGTGTCTACCATGTATGTATGTCTGACATAAGTTAAATTGGGACACACACACACACAAAGGCAACAAACAATCCCAGATGTCCAGAAATTCAAAGACTTATGGAAAAGAAATCAAAATATATGACAGTTTCTTATTGAACAAATATTTAAGTGTGGCTTGAAACAGAAAAAAAACCATAGTTCAGTAGATTTGGAACAAGTTGAATCATTACATTCTGGCACTTACAATACACATAATCTTTGGTAAATTGCTTAACTTTCTTCCCTAGACTTTATGAGATTTTCTCAATTGTAGAGTGAATGGTTTGGATGAGATGACCCCTGAGTCCCTTTAGCTCCAGATCTATGATCTTTTTTTTTTTTTTTTTTTTTTTTTTTTTTTTTTTTTTTTAGCTCCCAATGAATTAATAGTGGAGTATTCTAAGTCTGAAGGGAATTTTTGAGTTGATTGCCATAAGGCTCTTTCCTAGTTCTTGTTTAATATTTTACATCAATACTTGGATGAAGGCTTTTCTTAGCTCCAGATTACTGAAATAGAAACATTAAGCATAAATTATAAGGACAAAGATTTGGGTTTTGAGGATAAAATGACTTGCTAATATAAGTTTGTGTGTACGCACATCTATGTATCTAAAATTTCTTCTCATTTTCCTTTTTTTTGTCAAGTTAACCAATCCAGTAGATGCAAAGTAGTACCTAAAAGTTGTTTTAATTTATATTTCTCTAATTATTAGTAGTTTAAATTTATTTTAATATTATTATTGATAACTGATTTTTTTCTTCTGAAAACTTATTTATTTAAATCATTTGGCCATTTTTCAATTGACAAATGACTCATATTTTTGTAAATTTGGCTTAGTTCCATATATATCTATATAGTTCCATTGAAAAATGACACCTATATGATTATTTATAAAACATTATAATAGTTTTTTCTATTTAGTTATGGATTAAACTAGATAACCTTTAAGGATGCTTCCATCTCTGAGATTTTTCAGTTTTCTAGGATGCCATCAGTCAACAAACATTTATTATGACATAGACATGATGCTAAACACTGAGGATACAGATAGGCTATTATATATATATATAGATAGATAGATAGATAGATAGATTTAAACATGTGTGTATGTGTATATATACATACATATATATATACACACACACCCATATACATATACATATATATATATATATGTATACACACCACACATATAGCTAAACATCTATATATTTCTCTGTCCCTGTCTCTATTTCCCTCTCCATTTCTTACTCTATCTCTGTCTCTCTACTCTTCATCTTTGTCTCTATAGCTAACTTTGTCTCTTATTCTCTATTTCTATCTCTATCTTTATCATTTCCACCTCTCTGTCTTTCTCTGTCTCTCTGTATGTCTCTCTCTCTCTCATTGGCTCATCAGATCCACATCTTTAATTTGCTCCAACTCATATATAGATTTTCATATATATGAATAAAAAGAGTCCCCTGATCTCATACAATCCTTCAAGGTAATAAATTCTTTAATTTACCTCATGGAAAATATTTTAAAATATGGAAGGCATTTAGAAAACTCAGAGGAACTCATAAACAAATAATAGAAATACATAAAACATTCATAGCTGTTATATTTAGAAGGAACTGAAGCTGGGTTTGCCATTGGAACAACCTTCTTACTTTCTAGTAGAGCCCTAGTTCTTTCAAAAAATTTCACACATGGTACCTATAGAAGGCAAACATATTTTTTTTCAAATTTATTTTATTTAGAGAGAGTAAGGAAAAAGAAAAATAGAAAAATAATACAAAACAAAATGAAACAAAACAAAAGAGGACATTGTCATGTGCTAGCAGAACATCAAAGAGGATTTAAAATATATAACAACAAATGCCAGTTTGTTCTAATATATATGTTAGAAGAAATTATATTCATGAGTGTCCATCTTTTCTTTGCTTCCTTGTAAATTGTTCTTTTGTTCTCTGCCGCACACCTCTTTTACTTTATTCTTTTTTCTCCCCTTTCATCCCCCCAACTACCTCCAAGTATATTACAGTTAAGAAAGGATATATTTATATATACATATATAGATATATACATACACATACATAACACACACATATATTTCCTATCCCTGCTGAACCTTTGTGTTAATTCTGTTCCTTAACTTGCCTTGTTATTATTTAACTTCCACCCATAGATTCCTCCTTTGTCTTCTTCCTGTACTCTTTGTCCCTGTCCCATCCCTTCTCCCTTATTTCTTTATAGATTTTAGAGGATGCTATAACTTTCATACTGTATATATGTAGTTTTGCCTATTTAATCCATTTCTAATGAGAGTAGGTTTTCAGACCTAAAAGCCCTTCTCCCCCCTCTAATGCCTCTGTATCTATTATTCCTCTGCATCTCATTTGTATGATATAATTACTATTTTAAACTTAACTCTGCTCCAATCTTTCTTTTGAGCTTCTCTCTTGTTGATGTTGTACATTTCCCAAGTTAAAAAAATAAACAATTTGTCCATATTGAGTTCCTTGAAATTTAGCAGATAGATACTGAACACTCCTTAACAACTTTCATTAACATGTGAATTACTTGAAAATGGATTAGTAAATTAGTCACCTGCTAAAACTCAAAGGAAGTTAAAAGGGGTGGATTAGGTTATTCTGAAGCATAGTATTTGGGGTTTAGGGAATGGGGATAACAAAATCCAAATAGTGGCCTTTTAGAGGCCTTCTTTTTTCCTTTCTCCTTTTTGCATCACAACGAAAGTGATCAATATCAATAACAATCATTGGCAAATAAACATCTTTCACTGTTTTAGGAGTTCCTTACCCAATTAGCTCTAAATCACTTGAGTACTGAAAATTTCTGGATTTGGAATCAGAAAAGCTGAATTCATATTTACAGCCTAACAATAGCTAAATTTAAATAACTTTCCCTCTATTTCTTCACTTGTAAAATGACCTTACCTCAACTACCTCACCAGGTTGTTCCAAAGGAAAGCACTTTAAAACTTCTAAAGTAGGAATAAAAATTAGATGATGTTCCACATACTCAAGCAGAGGAGTTGGTCCAAGACCAACACTGGCCTGCTAGCCTGGACCTTCCTATTTTAAGAGGGCAAAAGAAGGGCAGTAGACATCATCAGGAAGGGCTACTTTCATGAAAATCCCCGCCATATTAGCTTTGTATCCTATTTTCTTAACTCCCTTTGTTTTCTCTAGTCCCTAATTAGTAGACCTTCTTTAAACTCTGAAATTATCTGGCTTATTTGCCAGTATCTTAGCTAGGAAATATGGGGACAAGCTTGAGTTCTTTGAAATTTGTTGCTGTTGTTCCATGTTTTGAGTGTGGTCAGATCCTTCATTACCTTATCTATCTATCTATCTATCTATCTATCTATCTATCTATCTATCTATCTTATCTATCTATTTATTTATCTTTGGCAAAAAAGAACTAAAATGGCTTGCCATTTCCTTCTTCAGCACATTTTACACTTGAGGAAATTGAGGCAAACCGGGGTAAGCAACTTGCCCAGGATCACACAGCTAATAAGTTTGAAGCTAGATTTGAACATAGGGCTTCCTGACTCAAAGCCTGGTGCTCTATCAGCTGCATGACCTAGCTATTAAGTTAATGGCAGTGGCTTTAAGGAGAGAAAGCAAATTTACACTTAGAGATTTCAGGGAAGGCTACACAGAGGTGGTACATGAACTGAATTTGGATGAAAAATAAGGATTTTTGGAAGAAAAAAAATAAGCTTTTATTTAGTTTCTTAAGAGCATATAAAGTTCTAGATATATATTATCTCACTTGTTCCTCTCAACAATCTTTTTAAGTAAATCCTGTTAATATTTTCATTTTTACAGAGGAGGAAACTAAGGCTTTGAGACTTCCCTGGGGAATCAACAATAATATTTGAACTCATGGATTTCTGACTCCAAGTGCAGTGCTCAATCTACTATATCCCCTAAATAAGGAAGAAAGTCATTGCAAGACGGAGAAATAATATATATAAATGCAGGAAGGAAGTTGGGCTCTCAAGTTGACCAGATTTACTAGTAATCCATTTTGATTGAAATGTAGAATATATAAAGGAAATCTCTCTTTTCAACATCTTTACAGACATTTCTTCAGGATATCCAGTTGTCAAATGCTAATCTTTTTTTTTTTTTTTCCTTTTGAAATAAGAATTAGGACAAAGGATTTTTTTTTTTTTTTGCAAAGGCTCACTAAAAGTACATTATTCTCTCCTAGAATTTGTAACTCCAGGACATAAGGTTGCCCTGTTAAAGAATAAGGAGTCAATGGGGAGAAGGAAAGTATTGTTGGTTGCCAGGGAGTAATGTGAAGCCACAAGTCTTTAGCATCAATAGAGGAAGCCAGAAAGTCCCAAAAGTAGTTTTCCTTTATTTCTTCATTTTGCCTGGGATTGGTTTTGCTTTTTTCCTTTCTTGGGAGTTATGCTCACAGCCAACAGGGCTTCTACTAATCTAGTCCAATCTTGCCTCCTTTAGATTCCACTTCCTTGGTTCATTGCTGAGTCAAATCATCCCTCTTTTTAGGCTTTTAATAATAACCATCTGTCTTACCTTCTTTCCCTGGAGTGGTTCCCTTAATTCCAGGGATTCCTGTGGGGGTACAGGTCAGAGAGTGTATCAGGGATTTTTCACTTCATTGTACTTGTGGTTAGGGGTCTCTAGCTCCCCAGAAAAACAATGTTCTCTCTCTTTCTCTCTCTCTCTCTCTCTCTCTCTCTCTCTCTCTCTCTCTCTCTCTCTCTCTCTCTCTCTCTCTCTCTCTCTCTCTTAATTTGGTCAGAGAGGCATGCCTTCAGTTACAATTTTGACTGGAATTAGAGATATTTAAGTTATGAGAATCATGGGGAAAGTTTTTTGGTCCAAAAAGCTTAGTATATTCAAAAAACAGTTAAGTACCTACTACTTTCCCTCCCCTTTCAGATTACCTAATCTATTCTTTGTACGACTTATATTTACCTAGAAATTGTTATATTTTCTTCTTCATTATGAAGTAAGCTTCCTGAATTCAACAAGTGTTTGTTATAAATTGGAAAAAATGTACTTCCATCTAATTCCCTGCACCACTGAAGCTCCTATTTCTTCATATACCCATGGGCCAAATCCCAAATTTGAGCTTCTTCAGGTTCATGAGCAAAAAGCATAGCCCATTAAAGATTAGGAGCATTATTTACAGGCACCCCAAAACATCCTTTGCATGGATTCCTAGTGGTAATTGTATACTTGATGAATGTTTTGATTTCAAGTCAAAATCCTAATCTGTTTATTAAATCATCTCCCGAGAATTCCAGTGAACTCTCCCTCCACAGGCCAATACATATTTTCCCACATTGAACAAATAGAATTCCCTGGTATTGTAGCCCCTTTTTTTCCCCCTCTCTGATCAGTCAGACAACAGGCATTTACTATATGCCTAGTACTAAGTGCTGGACATACAAATACAAGAAAAAAGAAAGACAATCCTTGTCCTCATTGAGCTTATATTCTAATAGTGGAAGATAGCATTAAAAGGAAATTCATCTTGGACTTGACCAAAAGAGGAACTGTATGTTTCCTTCTTAGACAAAAAACACAATTAGTCCCTCCTTGTGGTTTTGTTCTATATTGGAAAGAATGATGAATTTAGCAATCTAGAAGATCTTCGGTTTGAACCCTACTTTTGATACTTCACAATCCTATAAATCATATAAGTCATTTAACCTCTCTAAACTTCTGTTCCATAGGCAATAAAATGAAGTAATAACCCCATAACTCTTAAGCTGTTGTGAGCATCAAATAATTCTTCAATCTAATCCAAACGTGAACATCTAATTTAATCTTATCCTAGTGAAAAGAGTAACTCTTACACTTATCAGTACATTTACATTTTCAAGAACAAAAGCTCTTGCCCTGGGTTCCATTTTGAAAGAAAAAAAAAGTGGGAAAAACGTATTTTGATAAGTATTTTGTAATCTTAGACACTTTTCATTATACTATAGTTATCTGTGTACATATTGAAACTTATCAATAGAATGTAAGTTTTTTTAGGGCAAAGGCTATCATTTTTCTGTCCTTATATCATGATTTCCTAGAATCATATTTGTAGGAAGGCAACAAGTAGTTAGATAATAAACTTTCATGAAATACCTACTTTATGCCAAAGCAAACAACAACAAATGATTGTTGAGTTCAATAGTTCAATTACTTCACTTTCTAATGAAAAATAAACTGGCACCTACAAAGTCAACCACAGAATAAGTTAAGTAATCTGAAAGGGGAAACTGCTTTTTTTTTTTTTTTTGAGTAGACAAAGCTAAAAGTTTTCTCCATGATTCTCATAATTTAAATAGCTCTGATTCTAGTCAAACTGTTAACTGGAAGGCATGCCTCTGACTAAATAAAAGAAGATCCTTCTGAAGAAGATTCTAACTAGAGAACATTGTTTCAATGGGAAGCTATAGATATGGTGTATAAGATATTATGTATACAATGCTACGTAGATTTATCTATAATTATAATTTTGTAATAATAATGTAATAGTTTTGTAATAATTATTCATAAGAAAAGGCAGTTACAAAGTAGATGTAGTGTTAGGCTTATAAGTGGAGAAGACTTGGATTTAAATCTTGTGTTCCTTCCTTCCTTAGCAGTTGTGAGGCTCAAAGCATGTCATTTAATCTCTATGCATCTGAAGTAATTACTAGGAGTCATCTACTAGGTTGTGATCCACATGGATGGATGGAATTTCATAAACAAGAAGGCCCCCACACTAAAAGTCACAAGTCCTTTACATAGTTCTGTATTAGAGAGAAAGTTTAAAAAGAAATCAAATAAGTTTTTATGCTGGCTTATGCTGGCCTAATAATTGAATGAGAGAAAATGAGTAAGAGATGCACACAAAGGGGAGATATAATAGTACTACAACTACTATGAACTGGCATTAAAGCTTGTGAAACATTTTACATTTATGTTGTCCTTTGAGTCTTAGAACAATCTTCTGTGATGGAGTAGTCTATAGAACACCAGAATTGAGATCAGGAAGATGTGGTTTTTGACTCATTAGCTGTGTGAGTCTACACATTTGATCTCCTTGTGCTTTAAAATGAGGGAGTTAGACTTGATGGTCTCTTAGGGCTCTAAATATATGGTAATAATGAACTCCAGGTCTATGACTCTCTATAGAGAGACAGAGAGGAGGTTTAGAGTGGGACAAAGAGAGAGAATGAGGACATGAGAGTGAGAGACAAAGAGACAGAGACAAGACAGAGAGAGAAACAAAGGGAGGAAGAAAAAGAACAAAGTAAAGAGGAAGGAAGAAAGAAAGAATACATAGGCCACAAATTAAGAGAGACACATACACACAAAATGGAACAAGATAGAGATAGTAGTAGAAAGGGTAGGAAAGAGGGAAAAAACCCTGCAGCTGGGACAATCCATTCTTCAAACAACAACAAAAAAAGATAATTGTGCCAAAATGGATGAATAAAGTAATAATATTTATTTATCAGATAGTTCAGGAATGTATTCTTTCTTTCTCACAGCTGATAGAATCCTTTATCCTGGAAAATATCAACTGACAGTGTTGGCAGAAGGAATAAATGTCCAGAGTAGCTCATGTACAACCCATGGGGTGCTAGTTTCAGTTAATAAACTGGCTAACTTCCTGGAAAAGTGGTCTGGATTCTAAATGGGAGATTCAGTTTGCAAAGACACTTAACAACAGTAATAATCCTAGTGCTTCCTTGGGTCATGTCTGTGAAACACAGTTATTTCTATGTTTTATATAGTGATCCATACTAACATTATTTTGTTAGCTTGTTTTGAAACAAACTATTTCTCTAAAACAGACACTTCTCTATTAACAAACTCATTTTCAAGTTTCTTTGACCAGACAGCCATTGATTGTGTACTAGTCACATTGTTTGGAATTTTGACATAAGGGGAAGAATATTTAAATTCGATTCAAATCCTGACTTTGTTCACTGTCAAAATAATCTACCTAATGTACAAGTCTGCCCTTGCTTCCTTTCTTTTTTCTTTTTCTTTTTTTTCTTTCTTTTTTTTTTATTCATTCATTTATTTATTTTTTTGCTGGCATCTTCCTTTTTTAAAAAGAGCCATCTATAGTTCCTTTTTTGCCTCTAGGCTCAAATATAAAATACTCTTTTTGGCATTTAAAGTTATTCACAGTGGGACTCTGATCTACTTTTCCAGGCTTATTCCATCTTCCTCTCTTTCATATACTCAACATTGTAGCCCAGCTTGCCCATTTGGGGGTCACTGGGTTTTGTATTCCATGCTCCACAAAGTGCCTTTGCATAGACTTTCACTCAGGTCTGGGGTATACTCTCTACTCATTACTGCTGTTTAAAAACTTAGCTTCCTCCAATGCTCTGGTCAGACACAATTTCTCTTATGAACATGAAGCCTTTCCTGATCTCTTTGAAATTAGTATTTTCTCCTAGCTCAAATTATCAAGCCTATGTTTAGGCAAAGACATGTTTTATCTCTTAAGTAGAATGTAAACTTTAGGGCAAGAATCATTTTTTCAAATTGTCTTTTTGTTCTCACAGTCTAACACAGTCTAACTTGAACGTCGTTGTTGTTCAATTGTTCTTGTCCACCTCATGATTATCGTGTTGACCAATGTATGCTAATACCATTCATAGAGTTTTCTTGGCAAAGATATTGGAGTGACTTGCCATTTTTTTCTCCAGTGGGTTGACAGGGTTAAGTGACATGCTTAGAGTCACCTAGCTAGTAAGTGTCCAAAGCTGCATTTGACCTCAGATCTTCCTGTTTCCAGGCCCATTTCTTTATCCACTGTACTTCCTAGCTTTTTCCATGGTAGATACTTAATAAATGCTTGCAGTAAATTGGACAGCTATGTGACCTTAGACAAAATAGACTTTCTAGGCCCCAGCTTCCTCATCCCTAAAATGAGGATGTTATAAATGAGTTCATTTTTTCCAGCTCAAGAGATCCTATGATTTTTATTTTCCTCCTTTTTAGCCTGGACATCATGCTGACTAAAGAACACACATGGGGGCTGCTGCTTCCTCATTTACATTTTTCTCCAATAGTTCACCCATTCTCGAATTAAAAGAAAAAGAGAATGATTAGGGTTGTCTAGGTCTAGAGAGGAAAGCATCATTTCTTTCCTGCCTCTGTCTGTTTCCTAAAGAATATTCCAAAGGTTTTAAGCCAATATTCTTTCCAAGGCAGATTCCAGGTCTAACCAGTAGAGGGCATGGCTTACTTAATCTCTAAACCTAGGCTGGAAATATATTGTACAGTAAATTCATCCTGAGAACAGTCTGGATGAATGGTCTTTTTGCTGCTGGAGTTTTTCATACCCTCTACCTTTCTTTAACATCCATAAGGAGAGAGAGAGTCAAGGGAACTTGAACTGGAAAAAAATAAGTAAAATCTTCTACATTGATATTCTCCAAGGTTCCTTATGAAAATCCTAATCCTAGATGCTTCATGCATCAATACAGTCGAGCCTTTATTAACTTTCTATATTAGATGCATAGATTTTCTTTTTTTTCACCATTAAATCTTACCATCCTGTGCCATGTTTATTCATTAATTATATTATTCATTATTCATTCTTAATTATTACTAATCTTCAAAAAGATTATTCCCTTTGCTTGGAATGTCATTATCACTGCCTTATTACTAGGCAAATCTCTTCCATATCGAAGGCAGAATTCAAGGCTCATCTCTCCCCTGAAGCCCTCTTTCCAAATCCAAAGAATCTCATCTCCTCAAAATCTCAATAGCACTCACAGACTACATGGGCCAATCTAGTCCATATGATCTTCTCACTTGTGAATTGTGGTTTGTTTCCTTTCCCCAACTAGTTTTTTCTTCTACTATCTTCGCTGTACCCTTGCAGGATGGCTCCTAGCACAATATGTAGGCCTTTCATAACTACTTGCTAATTGCTGATATTTGCATAATTAGCGGATCAAATCCATAAGATAAGTGATGATACTAGTATGCAAATAGATTTTCAGAAAAAGCTGGCGTGGTCAATTCACTTTTAAATTCTTAACCCAGTTCCTAATGCTGGTATTCCTCATTCTCTTCCCCAAATGATCTTACGTTTACTTTGTATATGTTATTTTAACTAATTTACAGGTGCATTTACTGGTTCCCTCAGTAGATTATAAGGTCCTAAGAATGTAAGGAATGTCTCATTTTTATCTTTGCATTCTCAGTGCTTGGATCTTGCTAGATGTTTAGCAAGTGCATGTAGACTGATTAATTGATTGATTGCCCCTACTGACTGAGGTTCTCAAAATAAGGATGATTTTTAGAACAGAGCTTGAAGAGGCATCACAGTTTCCTGAAAGATACAATAAGACTTCTCTACATCCAGAATGCATGCAAGAGGAAAATACTGGTTTTTAGAAAGTTGGTTTTTTTGTTGTTTTTTTTTTTGTTGTTTGTTTTATATTGTTTTGATTGCAAACAATCTTGATGATATACTGAGGTCCTCCTACATTCACTCTTGGGTATGGATGTGAACCTAAGTTCTCAGAGACTATTGCTCTATCAAGTTCACTAAGAGATTGGAAAGGCTTCAAGAAAAGACCAGGAAATAGAGAGGTTTTTGTAAACATCAGCCTACTTAAAATCAAGCAAGTTCAATAGCAGATTTGCTACAGGATATAGAATTTTATAGGCCTGGTAATTCTGGAAGACCACTGAAATCAGTGAAGTCTTCTAGACTTTTTTATTTTGTGTGTGTATGTGTGTGTGTTTGTATGTTGTGGTTCTCTTTAATACTCTGGTGAAACCTAAAGACTGCCTCAAAATAATGCTTTTTAAAAAATAATTGAAGAAAAATTAAAATTCAGTCAAAGGTTCATGAATATTAAGATGTGATTTCTTTTTTCCCATCCAAATGCATAGACTACTTTACCTAAATTATAGAGGTGATGAAATCTATTTTAATCAGATTTTAGCACATGCCCAAATCACCCAAAATGGAAGCCACCACTTGGGAAATGCCAAAAACCTGCTTCTGTTTGCAGACATTCTATGGTTATTTCCCCCCAGGGATATACCAGGAGTTTCCATTGTAGGTACCTCCTTTTTCTGTGAATTGGGCACAGAAGTCTAGGTACTTTTGATATTTTAGTGAATTAATGACTTGTCTAAGAGCAATTTACCTTCTACCAAATTCTTCTCCATGAGAAATGAGGCTATTGTAAGGTCCCAATTATTTTATTTAATTAAAAAAATCTTTAGTTACTGAATTATTCTTCATTCTATGCTTTTTTTTTTTTAATTGTTTTGTTTTGACAATCCTTCCTCTCCTCCCTAGCTTCTTTATCAATCCTTCAGGGTGATTTTCTCTGTTCTCTTCTCATGTCTACTCTCTCTTATGACACTGATGTATGCAAAAGCTCTCATCCAAATCATAAAACAACATTTCTCCTTCCCTTGGGATCTCTATGATATTGGCCAGTCTCATGATCTCCATTTGGTGAAACCAAAACTGAGAGATTCTGTAGCTCCCATCAAGTCCCCACCAAGGCAGCCTTGGAGCTGGGAATGGAATCTCCCCTCTTCTGACCCCAGTTATCCCAGTTTGACCCTGCACAAGGCTTCTTCTGCAATATCAGTGGTGAAGGAACTAACCAGCCAATGCATTCAGGCCTACTGCGTGTTGATTTTGCCCCAGAGGGAATCAGAGGAATGCTCTGTCTCTTAGAGAATCTCTTATTCACATCAGAGAAGTGCAGAGAGTAGCTAAGTCTGCAATCATGATTATATTAGATGAGAAAAAAAAAAAAACAGGAGAGGAAGAGTCCTCAAGGTCATGTAACCCAGTCTTTATACAATGGAGAAATAATCTAAACCATGTTTATTCAAAGTCAGCAGGGGATGCTCAGTCTAGCTTCAGAACCCTAACATCTCAGGGATTTATAGGACCAGAGGATTTAGAGCTGGAATGGACCTTTGAGATAATCTTCCTTACCCCCATTTTTAGAGACAAAAAGCTGGAGCCCCAGAGGAATTAATGACTTGCCCAAAATAACTCAGGTACCACGCATCAGTGCCAGGATTCCAGCTTAGTTCTCTGATTCCAAACTTAAATAGCAAACTATTCTAAAATACTGTTGATCTTATTTTAATACAGCAAAAGATTTGTGATTTCTGCAGCATGAGCTATAGGTCTATTGACTAGATTTCTTTCTTAAGGATCAGGCCTTAGACCAAAACCAATCTGATTCTTATTGGTCACCAGTAGGTTCCAGTTGAAACCTCTTTTGGTCATTGTTTGGGTCTTGATGGACTCAGTTTGAATGTAAATAGCAATAATTTCTGCTTTGGCCAGAGACCCTGAGGATCTTCTCCTCCCAGTTTTATTTAATTATTTAGTTTTTGGGTTTGGGTTTTTTTTTTTGGACTAGATGAAAAAGGAGATTCTTAATCACTGAATGGGTGCAGCCTCAGTCAGACTGAGACCTGTTGAAGACCTTAGCTTAAAAAGACCAAGTTATTCCATTTCATATAGCACCATCTCTAGTTGCACTGATCTATATCTGCCCCTGGACTCAGATGACTCTGGAGGAGAAACTAAGACAGCTGACCTCGCACAGCTCTCCCTCCCTTAAATCTAATTCACTTGCATGTCATGACATCACTTTCCTGATGTTATGGCACTCTTCCAGAATGAAGGACAAACAACAACCCATTTAGGAATATAGGGCAGATCAGCTGTGTGCCTCCATAAGAAAATCTTCTCTAGTCTTAGTGAGTGGCTGATGGTCAACTTTGTGAGGAAAAGTATCTCCATATTTAGCTAGTCTGGAGCCAGTTCTTGCCTGGAGCTGTACACAATGCTTTTCTAGCTTGACAAGGATGCTTATGACCTTTTTATTTCTGTGCTCATAGTTCAATTTGACTCAATACATACTTATTAGTCTATGCCAGTATGCTAAACTCTGAGAAAAAAAAGGCAAAAAATAGTCCGGATCCCTCTAGGAGTTTACAGTATAATTATGGGGTAGGGTGAAATATGTAAACAAATGTATACACAATAAACTATATGAGATTAATTGGAACTGATTAACAAAGGGAAGGTACTAGAATTTAGAAGGGTTGGGAAGGTAGGATGTTAGTTAGATATATAGACTATAGAATAATAGCATTTATAGTAGAAAGGGATCTTATGCATGATCTATTCCAACCTCCTGATTATTCAGATAAGAGATTTAAGCTCCAAAGAAGAAAAATGATTTGTTTAGACACAGAGGTATTAAGTAGAAGAGCTGAAATTTGAATTCAAAGCCAATGCTCTTTCCTACCATACAATGTTTGGAGCAAGCACTTCAACTGAAATCCCAGTGACCTAATTTTAATAAAACACAGGCAAAAGCTCTTAAAGAATTTATTATGTTTTTAATTGGGATACTAATTTATTGTTGGTGGAATTGTGAACTGATCCAGCCATTTTGGAGAGCAATCTGAAATTATGCCTAAAGAATTATTAAAATACGTATGGCTTTTGACCTAGCAATACGACTACTACGCCTATTTCCAGAAATGACTAGGGAAAAAAAAGAAACTATATGTTCTTAAATATTTATAGCAGCATTCTGTAGTGCCAAAGAACTAGAAACTGTGGGGATATCCATACATTTGGAATGGCTAAACAAGTAGTAATATATGAATATGATTGAACACTACTGTTATATAAGAAATGATGAGCTCAATGATCTTAGAAAAAGATGGAAAGACTTGCATGAAATAATGAAGAGTGAAATGAGCAAAATCAATGGCTATATTGTATATGGTAATGGCTATATTGATTAACAAGATACCTGTGAATGAATCTATTCACATGGTAATGACTATATTGTTTTAAGAATAACTTTGAACAATTAAGTTTTTTGATTATTATAAATTAAAACCAAAGTAAATTTAAAAAAAAAAATTTTTTCTTCAATGGCCAAAAGCTAAACACAAACACACACATATTTACATACATAACCGGAGAATATATATATATATATATATATATATATATATATATGTGTGTGTGTGTGTGTGTGTGTGTGTGTGTGTGTTCATGCTAAGAAGGAAAACAAAAAATTATTTTTGCATGGACTGTTTATAGACTGTTTCATTTCCTCTCAATCCTCTACATTTTTAAATCTGAGGAATTTCTACTTCCATCAGTTTTCCAATATCCTATTCTCAACTGGGTTATTTCACCATGAAGAACTAATATTTTCCTAGTGATGAAATGAAATGTAGACTTGGAGTCACAGGGCCTAGATTCTGACTCTTCTATTTGCTACTTATGGAAGCCTCTCCAGGCCTCAGTTTTCCTCATCTGTAAAATGAAGAGAGGCATTAGACTGGGTGATTTCTATTTTCTGTCTCTAAATCATGTACTATTTGTTTCCTACAAACATGGGGGACAGGGTAAGATTAATGGATTTTATAGGCATTCTTTATCTTCCTCATCCCTTTTCTGACAAATAGTAGCATTCCATATTCAAAGGTAAGCCTTCAGGGACAAATTGCAGCTTTGCTTTTTTTCATCACCAGAGGCAGCAAATTGCCATTGAATGTACAGAAGAGAATCTAGACCTTCAAATTGTCCTGTATTTATTGTCCAGCACCTCTAGCCCAATCAGGAATAATCTGGATCCAAAAGCAGTTTAATAACAGAGAGAAAGGCTCACTTCAAAGGAGCCATGGTGAACTAGCTAGTGATGAATGAATGGTAGATAGGGAGTATTGGTGAAAGTATCTGCCTGCATTGATGGAGGAGTGAGATAGAAGAACTATGTCTAGTAATGATAAATAATGAATAATAATGAAAAGAAATGGCCCAAAGTGGTTATTATCTTACAAGGGTCCACATCCCATTTAAAAATTCCCTTTGTCACCAGGTACACAGTGATTGTCCTGAAACAACATGATAACGTAGGGAAACTTTGCCTTTTTACCACTTCTCACCACCCTTTTATCAGGCATTTCTCACCCTCATGTATCCACTGGATGTTCACGGCTTACCACCTATATTTGCCCTAATGAGGAAAAGCTCTATTGTTTTGCCTTTATTATTTTTAAAAATTAAATTAAAGAAAAATTTCACTTTTGAATTATCTTCCTCCACTAATCTATTGAAAAATCAAGAAAAACAAAAATTGTTATAAATATGTATAGTTAGACAAAGAAAATTGTCCAGAAAAACAAAGAAAAAAAACCTTTCATTTTCATTCCGAGTCAATCAGCTCTCTGTCCTGTTGCATCATGAGCCTTCTGGAACTGTGGCTTGTGCTCTTACATTGATCAGAGTTCTTCCCCAAAACATCTGTAACTTTGGAAAAAATAGATTCATTCACAGGTATCTTGTTAATAACTGATCAACTTAGTGCATTAATCCCAGCTAGAATTATTTGTATTGCTTTTTCATTAACTTAAAGGAATAGTCCTTTAATTTTAATAATGGGAAAAGCAAATGAAGGAGATTTTTTTTTTTTTTTGAAATGAGACTTTTCCAGAAGTCTCAATTTTTCCCATTTAGGCACTCCATTTCTCTGCCTACAGAATAAGGGTCTCCAGAGGTCTTGCCTTGCCATGTCCTGTCATTTATGTCTCTGAAGTTAAATTTTCCCTATAAAATCTACTTATGGGCCATCCCAAATCCCATCCCAAATCTTCTACTGCTACAGTACCACTGTACTCTGTTCCATGGTGTCTTTGTACTTCCCCTTCCCTCATGCTACATAATATCTCTCCCAACCGACTTCTCTTTACAGCTAATTAATTATTTTAGGGTGCTAAGTCCCTTTCCTCTCCCATATCTCTCAGTCTTGCTTCATGGTTGATGAACCTTCTTTTTCAGTTATACAATACCCTTAATAATACCTTTAATGTGACTTCCTGCACAAAAGTCATTATGATAAATATATATGGCACAAGGCTCTATTCTCCAAAATTAACCTTGAAACTCTGTATTATTTATATGTATTCTCTCCCTTGATGATGATGATGATGGTAATATAGTTATCATCATTTATATGATAATTTACAGTTTGCAAAGCAATGTTTACATATATCTCATTTTATTCTCACAACAGTCTGGGGTATTATTATTATTTCCATTTTGTAAATGAGGAAATTGAGTCTGATTAAAGACTTTCCAAAGCTCACACAGCTGACAGGTGACTGAGGCTGGATTTAAATTAAGGTGTTCTTGATTCCAGAGCCAGAATTCTACCCACTGGAGGAGAAAGAATTTTATTGCCTTTGTATCATTATCTAGTACAATGCCTGGAATGTACTAAGTACTCAATACTTTTTGTTGGCTAATTGATTGGTTGTTTTAATCCTAATTAATCAAGATGTTGTTTGGCCCCTTTAAATTCTCTCTAGTCTGCAGATGTCCTTCCACACTTTCTCTGTTTTGTATCCACCAAAGACCCCAGTATAATATAGACCTGTATAAGACTGTGTTGGCTTCAAATTGCTACGTTTGTGTTCAGATTATCATTGTTCTCTTTTGTTTATTTATTTATTTTTTTAATTTGGGTGAAACCAGTTCGGGAAAAAAAAAGACAAACATATCACTATTAAATGAATAGGTGATAAGACTTTAAAAACCTATTGGCAAAATCTCTGCTCAAAGCCTAAAGTGTTATCTCTGATTAAATGATCTTGAACTTTTGGGATTGGAATTCATGCCCTCAGCCAAATGAACTTCTGTCCTTAGGTGGAAAAAGGGCTTAAAAAAACTTAGGGGGTAAAGTCACTAGTGACTCCATATGTGCTAGATAGTTTATAGAGAGAAAGAAGCTGATTCTGGTTAGTGGGGGGTAAATGAGGTAGAAATAGATGGATTGAGTTTCAGCTTTAATGTTCATAGTTTCAAAAGTTCAGGAGAAGAGAGCTTGGCAGGTTGTGCTGTGGGTTATTCTGGAACCAAACCATTCAGAGAAATAGCTGGCCATATCAAATGAGTCACTCTGGAATTTGGTTCTATTCCCTGTTCCCCAGCACTGATATCTCCAGGAAGTGTTAGATGGTTTATGAGGTGTGTTACTCCCATTACAGGAGAGTTCCATCCTGTTTTTCCTGCCAGTGGGTAACTTCTTTAAGGTATCAAAGCATCACCCAATTAATGATTATCATTGGGAGGAACCAAGAAAGCACTGTCCTTTCCCTACCTTATCTCTCTGACTTCCCCTTCATTCCTGCCCCCTTTATGTTTTAGCTAAACTTTAGACTATTCATCCTTAGCCAGTTCATCTTATCCTTTTTTTGACTTCATGATATCCCCTCTGACAGGAATAATCTTTCCCATCCTTCAATGATCAAAGACTTAAAGCTGGAAGGAAACTTATAGTCCTAGCCCCTCATTTTGCAAGGGAGTAAACTGAGACCAAGAAAGGACAAAGTGGTTTACTAAGGTCATATAAATAATACTAAGGGATAGAGTTTCATTTCAAATCCCAGTCCTTTTACTTCAATCCAGCAGTCTTTCCACTACATAACACTGCTTTCCAAATTAAGCCTAATTTAGGTGCTAATTTTTTTCAATAAAACTTCTCTACAAATTCTAATAAAAGGTCTTGCCCTGGGCATTAGGTTTTATTGATCCAAGGCAACAATGAGAGAGCACCAATTCTTCCTTGGAATCAATACAAAAGATTTTTGCGTCTAGCAAAAGATTACTAATTTGAGACCTCATGACCATCCTGCCCTTAAACCTACTTGGCTATATGGGTTAAGAGATTTATTATAGTCAGATTCTCTTTTTCTTCTTTCTCTTGCCAATTAGACCCTATCTCTGTGTCTGGCTATCACTATTTTCTTCTTTTCCTTCTTAACTCAGCAGTTATTTGTTCTAGACAATAACATTATATAGCACTTATTTATTATCACAATTCAAAAATAATTTACCCAGAAAATATAAATTAAAATTTATTATAAAAGAAAACATTAGCCCTAGACTAGACAGTAATTTCTTTCTAAATTATTACACCTTTTGCCCTTCGTGAAATGAATCCAATGGAAGGGGCCAAAGATGTGAAACGAATAGATTCACCTTGAATTTGATTATCTCACAAAGTAAGATTTCAAGATGAATCTTAAGGTCTGACTCAGCTTAACCTCTTGTCTTTATCTTATAGGTAGAATGTAAGGAATTTTGGCTAATGTGATAGTCCATTGAAGGGGGAGTGAAACTGTGTTCCCTTTAAAATTATCACTCTGAAACTGTGTTCTCTTTTAATCTATGATTCCTTTTGGAGTCTCAGGCCCTCCTGGGGAAGGTATATGTCCCCAGATAAGTTAAGTATCATTAGTCAATTAGAAATTTTGGTCAAAAAGTACCCCATTGATCTTTTGAGGATGCCAGACCCTTTGAATTTCAATTGGAGATCTGAGCCGGATACCAATAAGCATCTAGGCCTGGGAACTTTGGCTTTCTTTTCAACCCTTTTTTAAAGGGCAATTTCTGAACTCATTTCTTTGCAGAAAGTCCAAAGCTGCTTGCTCTGCTTCTAAGACCCTGCCTACTGAGAAGGCATTCTCTTATGAGTGCCAGCCTCCATTTCCCTAATAGGACTTTGCCACTAAGACGTTAGTCTCTTAGCAAAACTGGCTTCCTATCCAACAAACTTCCATTTTTTCCAATTAATATTTTGGGTTCTTGAATTCCTTCACGAAGAACCTGTGCCAACCAAAAGGTATTGTAACAACTCTCTGACTGCCACTAACCTCATCACCATGATGGCTAAGAGGTTGTGACAGTCAATATTGTAATCAGTATTAATAATTTTCTGAAGAATTTTGTCACCACCATATAAAATGATCTATTCAACTTTAAATCTTTTCTTATATTTTATATCTCCCTTGGGCTCTTATTACATTTTAATGAATACTTATTTTATATCTCTTACTAGATAGTAAATTTCAGTTCAATTCAACAAATATTAACAAATTAGATACCTACTTCTTATAGTACACTATACTGGGAAGATTTTTTTTAAAGTTTCATGTCCCTTCCCCTCATGAAGCTGATGATCTAATAGGATTAAAAGAAGGGATCATGTTACTTGTTTTTGTTGAATCAGTGCCAGAACAATTTCTTGATCATAGTTGGTGCCTAATCAACCTTAATAAGCACTTTATCCAACAAATCTGTCAGCCTGATACTTGGGGTCTCTGAAAATATGACTCCAACTTTCTTTTCCAAATTTATTTCACATCAAACCTTTTCACATACTCTATGTTCTAGTCAAACTGATCAACTGACTTCTCTCTCTAATCCTCTATATTAAATCTCTCATTTCCATTTGTATTCACACAGACTGTCTCCTAATGCTTAAAGCATAGCCTTTCCTCATGTCCCTTTTAGAATCCTCATCATGCTTCCTGGTTCAGTTTAGGTGCCACATTTTATTCACAGCTTTCCATGATCCCTTGAATTTATAGTGTTTCTTCACTCCTCAAATTATCCTGCATTTACTTATCTTCTGCTTTTGTATCCATTCTATCCCTCACACCATCTTCTCTCATACAGCCCTAAGAATATAAAGATTGGATGACTCATTTTTACCTTTGTACTATCAATACTAGTCATAGTACATAGTAGGTGTTTAGATTGTCAATATACTTCACAA
The DNA here is from genome assembly GCF_048593235.1 of Sminthopsis crassicaudata. Taxonomy (NCBI): domain Eukaryota; kingdom Metazoa; phylum Chordata; class Mammalia; order Dasyuromorphia; family Dasyuridae; genus Sminthopsis; species Sminthopsis crassicaudata. Next base: position 154,781,820 of record NC_133618.1, read on the forward strand.
GGATTGTTTTTTGCCTTTCTTTGTATTTCCACAATTTACCGTGCAATAAATAGGTACCTGCCAAGAAGGTATTGATAAATATTTATTTATTTATTGACCTACTTGGAATGCTCTCCCTCTAACCTTTGCACTGAACTCCAGTAACAATTCAATTAGTGAACATCTCCTAGTGATCACCTTCCTGATTGATATCCCTGAAGTTCTCAACTTCCACTGCACCCAAATTACTCTGTATTTAGTTTGTATATATTAATATTTTAATTATTTAGATATATTTCCCCCTATTCTCTATCTGGGAGAATGTAAGTTTCTTGAGGAGAAAAACTGTTTAATTTTTTTTTTCTTTTGTATGCCAGTAATTAACAGAATGCCTGGCATGGAGCAGATCCTTAAGTAATGATCATTAATGTAATTTAATTAAGATGGATAGTTTAAATGGACTTCTCTAGCCTTTCCCTACTTGGAAAATGTAACATTTTAACTAAAATACCAAGAGTTTTCCATTTTAGAACCCTCCAATTGGATTGTCACAATTTCTTCTAAAGTCAAAAGAGATGATTTAGGGAATTTGTTGTTTTATATAAATATATATGTGTGTATACATATATATGTGTGTGTGTGTGTGTGTGTGTGTGTGTGTGTGTGTATACACATATGATTTAACTTAGAATTTAATCTTGCTGGGATATTAGGCAAAGATCATTCTTCAGCTCTATTCCACTGTATTATGTTCCTGGGTAGCCCCCCCCCCCCCCCCCCCACACACACATAGAAAAGAACCCAAGATGTTATCTTGAGTAGTAACATCATTAACATGCTAAGATGACCAAAGTGCATAGGCACTGAGGCAAAATTACAGCTCTTCCTATCATTCTCTCTAACAAGGATCACACATGAGATTATGATGGTAATAGATATGGCTCTGTCTGTGTACTGATAATGGAAGACATGGGGTATTGTGTTGTCAATGTCATCATTACCATAACATCTTTAATGGCAACTATTTCTTATTCTTGTCTTTCTCTGAGGAATAGAAAACATGCTTGTGGGGGTGGTAATGGGGGGATAATTGTGTTACTGTTTTTCAGAGAAAGAGAGACACAGTGAGTTAACCGAAGAAGCCAAATTTACATAGTAAGTCAAAGCCCAAAATAAATCAAACTGTGTCTGGGATTTAAACCACTTACTCATTCTTCCCTTCCCATAGAGAAGAATCCAATCCTGAAACCAAAAACTATCTTTAATGAAAGAAAAAGTAAAGATTTTATTATTTGAACTTCCAAAAGACTGTGGGGATGATTTGGGTGGGCCAGGAAGTTATGCAAAATAAGTGAAGTATCAGAAATTAAAGAAAAGCTAGGCAACCCAAGGAAGGTCAATTTATTCCCATAATCCCAGGATCTCAGATTGGGAAGGAAACTAAGAGACCATCTAGTCTATGATGTGTTTGAGGAGAAAATATGCATAATATCTCCTGAAAGTGTTCATCTAGCATTGATTGGAAGGGAAACCCAGTATTTTTCAAGGCAACCCATTTTACTTTGGAAATTGTTCTTTACATAAAGCAAAAATCCCCTTCTCTGAAACTCTTGCCTATAGAAGTTCTATCTATGAAGCTATAGAGAGTGGTTTAAAGCCTCTTCTGCATGAGAAACCTTCAAGTGTTTGTAGGTAGCTATCAGTTTCTCCTTGTCTTCTCTTTCCCCAGGCTAGGCATCCCTATGTCCAATAGTCATATGGCTAGGCCTCAGCCTCTCACCATCCTGACTAGCTTTTTGCCAATGTCCCAATCTTCTATTTCCTGAATATAGAACCTCAAACTGAGCACAATATGCCAGATACCAGACATAGCCTGACTAAGTCAAAGTGCAGTGGAACTACCAGTTCCCTGGTCCTGGGCATCATGCCTTTCTTAATGCAGCTTATGATTGCCTTAGCTGTTTTAATGCTGACCTGTATGTGATTTCTGAATCTTTTCATCTGGAACAAACTGATCCTCATTTATCCACCCTTTCTACCTCCTTGCCAACCAATAAGAAGTTATAAGCAGCATCAGCCCTCTTCTTCTAAGATAGTGACACAAAATTAGAGGGGAGAGAATAGTGCTCTGCTTTCATCTAAGTAGGTCATTCTCACATTTGATGAGACTGAATAAGAAGAAATCTGATGGATAAGTAATAATGTTTAATGTTTTGTAAGCTTTGGATTGGGCAGTAAATTGGACAAATTAAATCCTTAATCTAATTAACTGAATTCAACATATGTTTATTGATCACTTCCTATATTCTCAGTTCTGTGCTTGACACTGAGAAGCCCACCTACTAGACAATCCCTATCCTCATGGAACATATATGTGTGTGTGTTTGTATATGTGTGTATATATGTATATATGACATATTATATATACATATACATATATATACATGTATATATACATACACATGCATACAAAGATATAAATGAGCATTTATTATATCTCTATATATTATGCTATACATTATCATAAAAATATATTAGGAAAGTCAACACATAAGAAGATATATTAATTATTTAATGTTTCCTTTTACTGAAAATTTGCTTACTATATTTTCCCACTCAGTGTAAGAACTTGTTTTCCTTTGGGTCTGCCATAATCAACTGCATCCTTTCCCTCTAGAACTTAGATTTTAACTATTCTAGAGAAAAGTTCCTTTTGAATCTAAATATATGCCTGCTGTTCTCAAATGTTTGGGGAGGTTCATTTAATTGTTAAAATAATCCAAATTTTTGCAAGTTAAATGATTTGTATTTTGTGCTATGAACATGCATGATACCAAACAGCTTTCTTCTCTCTTCTGGACTGTTGGATTACATGAAATATATATTTTTGTTGAAAAGATAGGACACACACATGTGAAACAAACAATAGTACAACACACTAGTTAAGTAAGTAAAAAATGTATAATTCATAAAATGCTATTGGAAAGCTACAAAAATGTAGCTTCATCATTTTCAAAATCACAACCTGGTATTCTAGAAAGCTAAAGACAATGAGGCAATTGGTTTCCTTCAAACTCTGTGTTACAAGTATTGTAACAGAGTGATGGGCTCAGAGTCAGGATGACTGGCTTTCAGATCTGTCCTCTGGCAATAGTTGTGTGTCCATAAGCAAATAGCTTAACCTTTCAGAACTTCATTTGCCTCATCTATAAAATGGGAATAATGTTACTTGTACTTTCCTCAAATTGTTATTGAGTAACTCTTAGTAAATAATTTAGTAACAAGTTCTTGTTAAATTTATAAACCTTGAAGCACTGCCTAAGCATAGTTATTATATTCTTGCCAGAATGCTGAAAACCTTCCAGAGTGCTGAAATCACAGATTCATGACATATTAACTGTGGGAAGGAATCTTTGGTAGGTCCTGGAGGAGACAAAAATTTAGATAAGATACAATCCTTGGCCTGAGAAAGACTACAATCAAATAGGAAGAAAGTCATTTATAAAGGGAGTGATAATACATAAAAACACGTGATAAATGCATTAAGGAGGTAGAAAACAGGATAGAATTTTCTTTATTTGTTTATAGACATTTACCAAAAAAAAGATAATTTCTTTTCTAGTTGTGTAGCAGGTGCAGCATAGCTATATATACAAAGATTTTTTAAGTCTCATCTATTTTGTTTTTGATTAAAATATATATATATATATACTTGCTATAGTGATACACAATTAAAATCCCTGTTATGAAAAAGGCTGTTATCAAGAAAGTGAAATTATCTAACAAGTAAAGAGTGAAGTAATCACGGTCTTAGTGCCTTGTGAAAATATTCACTATGAGCCAAAAAAAAAAAAAAAAAAAAAAAATTAGTATCTATTGTAGAAATAAGAGCTTTCTTTTAGATCATAAGGGATGGAAGCAGGAAGAAAAGTAAGTATGTTAGATATCTGCTTGGCTATTTTCCCCAGACCATTATACTCCCTCAATAGCAAGAGAAAGTTCTGGGCTATTGTGTCAGTCTGTGTTTTCTTTTGAGTATCTCATTGTTTCCAGGCCAAGCTTTGCATTTTCCCATGCCTAAACAAAGGTGTATGTTTCAAGACCTCTGTCCTAACACCTTCATTTCAGGATATTATGTATAATACTGGTTAAGGTATCATCATATTTTCCCATATCTATATCCTTTTCTCCTATTCTTCTTTCTTTTTCCCTCTGCTGACATTACTAAGGATAATTCATCCAAAAACTACTCTCACCTCCCATCATTCAGTAGGATAAAAATGAGATAACATCTCTGTGTGTGAGGGAGAAAAAACTCCCAGGATATAAGGTCAATGACATTTCTAAGACAGTGAGGGAAATTATTGCCAGTTCAAGACTGGGGACTTAAAGCTCAGGAGAGTAATAGTTGTACCCTGGAAAAGGAAGATATTTTCTCATCTAGGGAACCAGGGAATAAGGACAGTACTTCAGTTAACTCAGAGCCACTGAGGTAGAGAATTAGTGAAAGGAGTATAAGTTCCTGCCTGGCAAGAAATTCAGAGGACAACTCATAACAGAGGCCAGAGAAGAAAGTATCTGCCTGATATGGACACCCACCCTGAGTTAAGATAGGGAATTACAATAATAAAACAGCATGCATAAGTCACTTTCATATCATATACTTACATATCATCTTAAAATTTGATTTATTATCTCTTTTGGTTTCTCTTGATTCTAGAAGGGCTGAATATCAAGCAGATTTACCAAATTGAATATGCCTAATCTAGAGGTTTAAACTTTGATCTGACATCTAACATGGACTTAATAGGGTTGGCTGAATCCAAAGTTAATGCTCAGAAGAAGTTTACTCCAAAGGGTCTAGTTTTAAAAGATCAAATGAGTTCTTTGTATATGAATAGGTAGACCAGAATTAACTAGCAAGAATTCCATAAACATGCAAAGTATTCCATTTGCTATTTTAGCTCCCTTTTCTTTTTCAGAGCACTGGATAGATCAAAACAATGAGTCAAAACAGATCTATATTCAAATCCTGCTCATATGCTTACTGGTTCCATGAACCTGAGTAAATCATTTAAGTTCTGTCTACTCCAGTTGAGGGGATAAAATGAGATGATATTTGTAAAACTCTTTGCAAACAGATTTGCAAAAGTCTTAAATAAATGCTAACTTGCTATTATTTCCCACCTTCTTTGAAAAGATTAGTAGTGGAACACTGTATTTGGTTGTGGGCCTTTTTATTTTAATCCAAAAGGAATTAAAGGGGACAAAGTAGGACAAATGGAAAAGCATTAATCCTCTCCCACAAGCAAGTAGTATGTTAAGGAATCCAATTCAAGAGAAAAAATGGTGATTATAACAAAATGATAGGAAAAATCAGGGAGCATGGCTTTTGTGCTTTCTGATAGAGAAAATGTGGGGATTATTGCAAGAAATAGGCCCATGGTCATCAAGTACATATAGAAAGTTAGATTTAGAACTAGGAAACTTTGTTTGAATCCTGCTTCAGACAATAGCATTATGACCCTTGGCAATGTCCCTCCATCTCAGTATTTTCAGCTGCTAAATGGAGATAGTAGCATTGTATTTACACTGCCTTTCTCACAGTCTTGTAAGGAACAAATAAGAAAAAATATACAAAGTAATTTTGCAAACCTTAAAGTACCATATAAGTGCTTGCTAACTATTACCTGCTCTCCTGTCTCCTTGAAGATGTAAATGTGGGGTTACCAAAGGAACCCAAGGGAGAAGAGGATTCTCATCCAAAAGCCTTATGTCTTAGAATACAGATATTCCTACTAAACCTTAAATCTGGCTTTGCCATCTGATATAGTTGCCAAAATTCATGTGTGGAGGGATTGAGCATATTCTATAATTTCTCTAAGACTAAACTCAGGATGAGAACAGGTGAAGCAAAATGTGGAACACACTTTATTTAACTGATTAGTTCATCCACAATGTACTGGAAAAGTTCTGCAGAATTGGATGGAGTCCCTGGCCCTATCACTTACTAGCTTTGGGAAATCAGACAAGTCATTTCACTTATATAGTTCAGTTTCTATAAATGTTAAATGAATAAATGAAAAAAGTATTAACACTTATTTCCCAAATACCCCTGCTAAATGATAAGACTACAATAATTTTTAAAAGAGACAGCCTGCAAGACATTTATATTCCAGTAGGAAATGGGGAGAAATGACCATAGTAGAGAGTTTTATTCTGGAGAAGTAGAAAGGGGAGGTTCCAAAGATGAGAAAATGTCCTGAGTAGAGGGCTAGAAGAAATGAAAAGTTAAAATAAAGTCTGATGTCTAAGGCCTGCCCATAGGTATACTTTGACTAAGTAGAGCAATTTACACTCAGTCACTAATCCATTTAGCTGAGCCCAGTATGAGACCTTCAAAAATGAATGGATTAATTTCCCTGGGATTAGGATGTGGAATGAGGAGGACTGGGGGTTTGGAGATCTAAACTGCATATCCTATTAAATTTGATTATCCAGAGGAGAAAGGCAAGGCACTGATAAGAGACTGAGAGTGAGATGGTCTTGGTAAATAATCAGATCTATGATTGGGATGTAAAGCAAAAACATGGAGAATATTTAGTCCTTCTACTCTAATAGGCTTGTTATATGGAATGTGAACTGCTATTACAGTGAATTCTTAATAGGTTTTGTAACTGGGGTTCTTAATCTGAGATATGTGGACAGGTTTCAGGGATTCATGAACTTGGATGAGAATAAAGACATCTTCATTTCAATATAATTGGTTTCTTTTATAATACTATATATTTTATTTTATTCAGCTAAAAACATGGTTCAAAGGAGGATCCATGAATTTCACCAGATGTCCAAAGACATCTTTGAGGCACCAAAATTATTAAGGACACTTGCTTAATATCAAAGCTTTTTAAATTGTGGGTCATAACCCCATAAAGGTCATGTAAATGAATGTGGGAAGCCATGAAACTATGACTTATCAGCAAATGTTTGATTTGTGTGCCTATTTCATATACTTATATACCAAAGTCATATAAAAAATTTCTCAGGGCAAAAGGGTTCATGAATGTAAAAAGTTTGACAAGCCCTGTTTTATAGGATATGATTTCACTGGGGTAGGAAATTTCTCATAAGCATGTTATAACTATTGATGAACTTTGACTGCAGCTTTTTCAACTGAGAATCTGAGAAAGTAACCTGAGGCATTGAGAAGTGAATTGACTTGCCTAGGATTTCAGTCAGTACATTTCTGGAACAAGATTTGAAATTAAGTTGTCCTGACTCTGACTCTGTGCTCCTACTTCTCATGAATGATTATTACTAATAAATGGAATTCAGTGATAGGCCTTTGTTACTATGATGTACCATCTATATAAGAAATACTTTTAAGAAGACAGCTTGGTTTAGATAAAAAGTAGGACTCAGATTAGAAAGATAGTTTCTGATTAGGCCTTTGTCTTTACCTATGTGTCCATGAATAAGTCACTTAGACTCTTTAAAGTTCCCTTATCCAAAATATCTAAAATCCAATTAAAGTGCCAGCCTCACTGGTTTGTTCTGAAGCACAAACTTTGAAACTCTAAATAATAATTATTAAAACTACAAAGTTCAAGACACTAACATCTACATTTATGACATCAATAAATAGGTAGAAATGACACTGGCTACTTATTTTTAACAGTTTACAAAACTGCCAAGGGAATCATTTGCTAATCCAGCATATGTTAATATATGTCAGGAAATAAGGACATTATGAAAAACAGCTTCTGCCTGAAAGAAGCTTACATTCCATTAGAATTTCAAGATCTAAACAGTTATAGAGAACTTCTTCTCATGCTATAGAGTTTAAATCTTTGTTCTTGGAGGCAGGAAAACCTGGCTTTGCATCCTGAAATTTACTAGCTATGTAGCCCTGAGAAAGCCACTTAACCACTCTTTGTATCCTCGGTTTCCAAAATCTTTGAAAAGACAGTATTTTATAAGGTTGCTTTTCAGGTCTCTTTTAACTCTAAATTTATGATCCTATTAAAATCTACTGACATGTTCTGAATATAATGACCAAGAATTTTTTTGATGTGCTATTTCATTTGGGTGGGCCAAGATAGTGAGTTTTATTCTGTATCAGTTGTCACAAGCTGAGTAATAGGCTTTTGGGGAACTCCTTGCTACTAAGTACAAGCTGTCCTTTCTCTGACATAACCTGACATATTCACTCACAGCTATTTTTTTTTTTTTTTTTTTTTTTTTTTTTTTTTTTAGTCTAACTTAGTTCCAGAATGTATTAGAGGCCTGGAGTGTGTAATTGCACAAGCCGGGTAGCCAGCCTGGTCTCCAGAGAACTTACTGCAGTTTGAGCAAGAAAAGTGAGCTGTTGGGAAGCTTAATGATAAGCAGTCCCCAGACAAGGCAATGACACAAATCCTGAGGTCTGTAAGGTTACTCATGTGACAGAACCTGGCTTTGCCTCAGTCTGATGAGGCATAAATCATTATGAGCCTGATTTCAAGGCTCTTCCCCAGGCAAAAACAACAAGTAGTAGTTTGACTAAGGACTTCAGAATCTAGCCTATTGGGATGAGACTTGGCTGATAAGGGTATAAGTATTAATCCTGTTTCTTCCAACTAAGCTGGCTGAACCAATTTTCTCAAGGGAACTAACTTTCCAACAGATTTGTTTTTCTTAAGCAGTTTTAGCCTAAAGTCAATATCATATTAAAAAAAAAAATAAATAAGCCTTTATATATAGAAAGAGCTTTAGAGATTTATTTTTTTTTTTTATATCCTCAGTTTACAGATGAGAAAATCCTTCCTATCTTTAAAGTCCAGCTCTAACAAAACCTTATCTCTTATACGACATCTTCCCTGAGAAATTACATAGTATAAATTGACTCTGTAGTTAAAGCACCTGGGTTCAAATTCCACTTTTGAAGTTTACTGGCTAATATGAGCTTAGTAGGTCAAAATTTCCCTGGGTATCATATTATACAAGAGGAAGTCCTTTCTAGCTGTAAATCTATGATTCTATGATACTTCAAAAATAAAATTCCCATATCAGTGCACAGAGTGCCAGTTCTAGGGTTAGGAGGATCTGAATTCAAATATGGCCTCAGACACTAGCTGTGTGACCCTGAACAAATTACACAACCCCAAAGGGTCTCCAAATAAATAAATAAATAAAAACTTCTATTTACTTCTCTTAAGCTCCTTTACCATTTTGTTGATATTGTTATTATGCCTGAGGTTTTATTTTTATAGTATTCCTTTATATCATATATCTTATTTCTCAGAAGATTCAAAGCTTCTCATAGATGCCAGTAGTGGCACATCTGTTTCAACCATGAGGTCCAAAGATGAAATCCTAAATTTACAGATGTCAAAGAATCTCTGAGCAAAGATCCTCAGATTCCATTAAGTACTAGGATGTATATGTGTGTATGTGTGTGTGTGTGTGATACATTCATTTATTTAATTAAAAACAGGGACATTTTATTCATCAGTATATCCCCCAATAGATCTAGCATGGGGATTTATACACTAAGAACTTAATAAAAGTTGGCTGAAATGAATTGAAGGAAATAGAATCCCAGAGAGGTTAAGTGATAGCCCTGGAGTCACACAGCTTGTCAGGCTCAATAAATGTTAAATATATTTATTGGCAAAAAAGGAAACATGCAGCTGCTTCCTCTCTAATATAGCCCATGGTTGGGTGTGTGTCTGTGGTTACTCCTTGGGAGTCAGCCATAGAAAAGCCTTTGAGATCTATTTTTAAAATATATACATCTAAGATATTGTTCTTCACACTTCCAATAATTATCATTCTAGTAAGAAAACTTTAAATGGAATAATTAGCAGCATTGAAGTCTCATGCGACTTCAGGGGCTTCATTTTTCCTTATTTAAATTCTCAAATTTTTGGAAATTCCTGGAAAGGAAACACAATACAGGGCATCCACAAAATATTCATTGGATCATAAGTCTGTATTTGGAAAAGACTTTGGAGATTATCTAGTTAACTTTTCCTTTTATACATGAGGAAATGGAGGCCCAGAGATTTAAGTGAGTTGCTTAAGGTCACAGAGTAGTTTGTAGTATACCTAAGATCTCGGTCCAAGTCCAAATCCAGACCACATTTCACTAGCCCATGTCATATCTGGGTCCATTCTTGAAATCATTTTCTGTAGAACCTGAGAGTTGGTATTGCAGTGACTTGGTTCTTGGAAATCTAAGATCAGCTCTAAGCCAAGATGAGGCACCAGATCAGAGAAAATCACCTTAGAAGTGAAAGAAAAGAAGTCATTTCATTTTCATCCATTTCTAAATCATTTCATTTCAACATATATTTACTAGGTGATTTTTAAATACCTTCTATATTCAAGGGGAGAGGCAGCTTGGTGCAGTAAAACAGAGCTGGTCCTGAAGCCAAAAAGACTTGGGTTCAAATTTTACTTCTGTTACATACTAACTATGTGATTCTGGACAAGTCATTTAACTTCTCAATGTCCCATGCAGCCAAGACTATAAATTGAAGAGAAGGCATTAGCTTAGATTAGGATAGGGGAGTTTTCTCAAGCAGGAGCTCCTTATCCTGATGAAATTATAGATCTAATCCCCATCCCGCTGTATCATGGTACTGTGCTAGATGCTAGGAATTAAAAAAAAAAATCCAGAATGTTCCCTGGCAGCAAATGAACATACTTCTGGGAAATTACCATATTTAAAATATAACTTATAGTCCTTCCTCAAAACTCACTCCAATCCCAACTTCCTGATTTCTGTCAATGGTACTGCCAACTTTCTGCCCACCCAAACACATGATCACAGTGCCATCTTAACCTATTTCCATCCTCTAGTCCCAATATTCAATTTATTATCATTTCTTGCTGATCCTACTTGCACAACATTTCTCACATCTTTGTCTTTCTCTCCAGTCATATAGATACCACTCTAGGTCAGTGCAATTACCTTTTGACTATGTTATTATAAGAGCCTTCTATTTGATTTTCCTGTCTCCAGGCTCTTCTTTCTTCATCTATTCTCAATATTATTGTCAAATTAATATTCAGAAAGCACAGATCTGATAATTCCATCTTTTGCATTAAAAGCTTCAAGGTTCCCTGTTGCAACTAAGATAAAATACAAATTCTTACATTTGATATTTATAGCCAGTAACAATCTAGTACCTACTTATATTTCCAGACTGACTTCATATTATTTGTCTTGACACACTCTACTTTCAAGTCAAACCAACCTATTTCCCATGCATGAAATACCTTCTTCCATTCCCATGCTTTTGCAATAGCTGATTCTCATCTCTCTGCCTCTTAAAACCTCAATCTACTTTCAAAACTCAAATGAAGGGATACTTCCTCTAAAAGCTCTCTCTATCTGCCCAGTTATTAGTCCTCTCCCTTGTTTCCCTTAGAAATTACTTTATATTTTATGTTATGTATATTTTGTATTGACTGATCTCCATGTAATATTATTTCCCTTTAGTGAATCTAAGGCCTTCATAGGTAGGAAATAGTTTGTTCCTCATATCTATACCTCCAGAGCCTAGCACAGAGTAGGCAATTAATAAAAGTTTATTGAATTTAATTAAATTGGAAATAAAACAGTTACACAGATAAGTAAATAGGAAGCAATTTAGAAATGGTGAGAATATTTGCCAATGCCTTATTTTAATTATTAATTAAAGAGAAGGAGGGAGGCTTGGCATTGTACCACCTTTTCCTGAAAGTAGTCTCATCTCTCTTAGGTTAGTATTTCTTCACTTAGACTGCATAGTTAAGACAGATGCAGAGTTATTGACCCATGAGGAAAGAAGCTTGGGGTCAGGGTTTTGTTTTGGTTTGATTTTATATTTTATCATCAGCAGAAACACAATAGAAGGAACATAACAATGTTGGAGATAATGGAAACGTTTATTAAGAGAGCAATTTAGGCTCTTATCTCTGAGGGTCAGCATTTTCTGATGAGCCCAAAGGATTTCAGTGCTGAACCTATGGTGTTAGTTTACATAGGGATGGTGATTTTTTTAACCTCCAGAGATTGCTCCTGTAGTTTCATTGTGTTTCTGTTCAGACAGGCTGAGTTTTCCAGGAATCAAGCCATGTTCACTTAAAGGAATAGTTATTGACATATGTCCATCAGGTTTTGAAGTGTAACCTGAGAATCACTTGTTATATTATCAGGCTCTGCAAATTCCCAAGAAAACAATGCAATAGTCTCGTTGCTGAGAGAAAAAAAAAAAAAAAAAAAAAAAAAAGAACCTTTTAATGGTGCAACTGTCTGAATAATTCAGGACACTGGCAGAATTTACTGTAGTCTGAATTAGAAGCATAGGTTTTGTTTTCTAGTCATGGAGGTTGATAAAAGTGCAAATAGAGCTAAAGTGGCCATCTCAGTGCCCTTGACAATTCCAGTAGCTAAACTAGCATTTGATAGTTCTAAGTTCTGATTATTAAGACACTGGTTGTCCAAGCCCTCTGTGTAGAAAGCTCTCTTAAACAGATCTCTTCATCCTATACAGGATTCAATATTTTTCTGTATTTCAACATTGTACTTGGTTTTATTATTTAGACAATAGTTATCTCTGAGAAGGAGAACTTCTGAGATTGAATGTGGATTGAAGCTTAGTACTTTTATCTGTTTAGTTTGTTTTTTTCTCATGTATTTTTCCCCTTTTGGCCTGATTTTTCTTGTACAACATGACAAATATTAAAACATACTTAAAAGAATTGCACATATTTAACCTATATTGGATTACTCTTAGAGAGGAGGGAGATAAGGCAGAAGTAGAAAAATCTGAGACATAGTCTTACAAAAATGAATGTTGAAAATGAAATACTATTTAAAATAATAATTAAAAAATTATCCCCGAGGAATGCTGCATTTAATTGGTATCATAGGCAGAGCTGGCGTAGGTGGAGAGAATCAGGATACTGATAAGCAGAAAGAAGACACAGAAGTGATATTCTCCTGCTGACAACATCTGGAGTAACAACAAAGTATCTAATGCTATGCTTACTGAAACCCTCTGTGCACCAGAATTACCTTGCTAATGTCAGGGGCAGCATTTGAACAGTTATTCCTGAACCTAAGGCAAGCATCTGTCCATGATGCCAGGCTGCCTTTCTTCCCTGGTGATGATGATTATGACAGTGATCATAATTACTTACTTTATATATAATGTTTTTCAAAGAATTCTTATAATTCATTATTTCATTAACTCTTTTCAAGTACCTCTGAACTCTGAAAGAATAACACCACACAGTTTTAATGCTGAAAGTATTCTGATTTTTTGAAAACTGACATATAACATGTATATCAATTCTCAGTTACTATTTAGTGAATTGTAAGTGTAAAGATAAGAGTTCCACCTCCACTCCAATTAATTGCAAAAGGTCCAGGAATCATGATTCAATCAATAAAGGTATAAATTAGCCATGAATAAAGCCTTAATCAATTTTATAAAAGCTAAATGGCTGAACTCTGAATAAAGGCAGTTGATATCTCAAAGGAAATACCTTGTGTTTGATTGAAAGAATCTGACACAATTGTGGGCTATATATTAAATCTAATGTAGAGCCAACCATTTGAATAGTGGTCAAATGAAGTTATAAGGGACTCCTGACAGATAAGAGAGAAAAGAATTTCTGTCTCTCTCTTTTTCTATGTCACTTTCTCTCTGTTCACCCCAATAGTGACTCAAGTCAATAACTTTAACGTTCAGAGAAGTAGAGGCAGAAGAATTGCTTGCAGATGAATGTACAAGGAAGTTACTGGAAGATGGAAGCAGCTTCAGAAATGAGCATTGAAAGGTGGCGTCCAAATGTGGGGCACTAAACATGGGGCTCTAGATGTGAGGCTCTGGATGTAAAGACCTATACTCAGCACTACGATTGATGGGACCTAGAAATAAGGAAAGTACAAAAATAGGCAAGCAGGAAACTTTGGTAAGGGCTAAATTAATCACTTTCATTTTTAAGCTGAAATGGGGCAAAAACTAAGAGCCTCCGCCATCCTGAGAGGCTCGTGTAGCATGCATAGTTAGGTGAATAAAGAAGCAAGGTTTGTTGGTAACTTGGAAGCTGATCACTGGACTCTTAAATATATTAGAGTGCATGTCTCCTTGGCTCTCTAAGGAAGAAAAATTAGAGCCAGATATGTGGGAAATAGAGGGAGAGCAACTAATTGAATATTACAAAGCTATGGGTCCTGATGCAATTCCTGAGGAAATATTCCTTATGTACAATATAATATACAATTGGCCTTAAAGAAACCCACAAGTTCTAAAATGTGGACGGCCAGACAAGGAAGTGTGAGGAGAAAGAGCAGGAGGAGAATGATACTGACAAAGCAGCTGAAAGGCATGGGGAGTTGGACAAGAAAGGAGGTAAGTACAGTGCTAATGAGCTTAAAGAGTATGGTGCTTCTCACTTTCTTCGCAGCTCAGTTTCACTTCTGCCTACACCCAAGCAGGCACCCTTAGAGCATTCCTCATCTCTTGACCTTTCTCCCTCAATTTCACCTTCTTAGACAGAGGGAGGAGGAGCAATGGGAGGGACAGTGACACCATTAGCACCATCCATGTAGCAGTTTTGCCAACTCCCTATACAGAATTACAAAAGGCATTAGTTAAATCTAAAGGGGACCCAAAGACTCTGCTAAAAAGCTATTAGAAATAATTCATAACTTTAGCAAAGTTGCAGGATACAAAATAAATCCACATAAATCCTCAGCATTTTTATACATTACCAACACAATCCAACAGCAAGCGATACAAAGAGAAATTCCATTCAAAATAACTGTCGATAGTATAAAATATTTGAGAATATATCTACCAAAGGAAAGTCAGGAATTATATGAGCAAAATTACAAAACACTTGCCACAAAAATAAAGTCAGATTTAAATAATTGGAAAGACATTAAGTGCTCTTGGATAGGCCAAGTGAATATAATTAAGATGACAATACTCCCTAAACTAATCTATTTATTTATTTATTTATTATTATTATTATTTTTTTTAATTCATTTTTCCAAATTATCCCCTCCCTCCCTCCACTCCCTCCCCCCGATGGCAGGTAATCCCATACATTTTACATGTGTTACAATATAACCTAGATACAATATATGTGTATAAATACCATTTTCTTGTTGCACATTAAGTATTAGATTCCAAAGGTATAAGTAACCTGGGTAGATAGACAGTAGTGCTAACAATTTA
Organism: Sminthopsis crassicaudata; assembly: GCF_048593235.1. Classification (NCBI taxonomy): domain Eukaryota; kingdom Metazoa; phylum Chordata; class Mammalia; order Dasyuromorphia; family Dasyuridae; genus Sminthopsis; species Sminthopsis crassicaudata. Next base: position 154,797,020 of record NC_133618.1, read on the forward strand.
CATTCGCTTCCCAGTGTTCCTTCTCTGGGTATAGTTATTTCTGTCCATCATTGATCAACTGGAAGTGAGTTAGATCTTCTTTATGTTGAAGATTTCCACTTCCATCAGAATACATCCTCATATATTATTGTTGTTGAAGTGTATAGTGATCTTTTGGTTCTGCTCATTTCACTCAGCAACAGTTGATTTAAGTCTCTCCAAGCCTCTCTGTATTCCTCCTGCTGGTCATTTCTTACAGAGCAATAATATTCCATAACCTTCATATACCACAATTTACCCAACCATTCTCCAATTGATGGACATCCATTCAACTTCCAGTTTCTAGCTACAACAAAAAGAGCTGCCACAAACATTTTGGCACATACAGGTCCCTTTCCACTCTTTAGTATTTCTTTGGGATATAATCCCAATAACAGCAATGCTGGGTCAAAGGGTATGCACAGTTTGACAACTTTTTGGGCATAGTTCCAAATTGCTCTCCAGAATGGCTGAATTCTTTCACAACTCCACCAACAATGTATCAGTGTCCCAGTTTTCCCACATCCCCTCCAACATTCATCATTATTTGTTCCTGTCATTTTAGCCAATCTGACAGGTGTGTAGTGGTATCTCAGAGTTGTCTTAATTTGCATTTCTCTGATCAGTAGTGATTTGGAACACTCTTTCATGTGAGTGGAAATAGTTTCAATTTCATCATCTGAGAATTGTCTGTTCATATCCCTTGACCATTTATCAATTGGAGAATGGTTTGGTTTCCTATAAATCAGGGTCAGTTCTCTATATATTTTGGAAATGAGACCTTTGTCAGAACCTTTCCTTTTAAAAATATTTTCCCAATTTGTTACTTCCCTTCTAATCTTGTTTGCATTAGTATTGTTTGTACAGAAACTTTTTAGTTTGATGTAATCAAAATCTTCTATTTTGTGATCAATAATGATCTCTAGTTCTCCTCTGGTCATAAATTCCTTCCTCCTCCACAGGTCTGAGAGGTAGACTATAATCTGTTCCTCTAATCTATTTATGATCTCATTCTTTATGCCTAAATCATGGACCCATTTTGATCTTATCTTGGTATATGGTGTTAAGTGTGGGTCCATATCTAATTTCTGCCATACTAATTTCCAGTTTTCCCAACAGTTTCTTCCGAATAATGAATTTTTGTCCCTAATGTTGGTATCTTTGGGTTTGCTATAGATGTACCCTTTTTTGTCCTTTGTATCTAATCTGTTCCACTGATGTACCGTTCTATTTCTTAGCCAGTACCAAATGGTTTTGGTGACTGCTGCTATATAATATAGCTTTAGATCAGGTACACTTAGACCACCTTCCTCTGACTTTTTTTTCATTAGTTCCCTTGCAATTCTCGACCTTTTATTCTTCCATATGAATTTTGTTGTTATTTTTTCTAGATCATCAAAATAGTTTCTTGGGAGTCTGATTGGTACCAATTTGGTATTGGCTAAGAAATAGACTAGTTGATCAGTGGAACAGGTTAGGTTCACAGGACAAGATAATGAATAAAAATAACAATGTAGTATTTGGCAAACCCAAAGATCCCAACTTTTGGGATAAGAATTCATTATTTGACAAAAACTGTTGGGAAAACTAGAAATAAATATGGCAGAAACTAGGCATGGACCCACACTTAACACCACATACTAAGATAAGATCAAAATGGGTCCATGATTTAGGCATAAAGAATGAGACCATAAATAGGATAGTTTATCTTTCAGACTTGTGGAGGAGGAAGGAATTTGTGACCAAAGGAGAACTAGAGATCATTATTGATCACAAAATAGAAAATTTTGATTACATCAAATTAAAAAGCTTTTGTACAAACAAAACTAATGCAAACAAGATTAAAAGGGAAGTAACAAATTGGGAAAACATTTTCACAGTAAAAGGTTCTAATAAAGGCCTCATCTCCAAAATATATAGAGAACTGACTCTAATTTATAGGAAACCAAACCATTCTCCAATTGATAAATGGTCAAAGGATATGAACAGACAATTTTCAGATGATGAAATTGAAACTATTTCCACTCATATGAAAGAGTGTTCCAAATCACTATTGATCAGAGAAATGCAAATTAAGACAACTCTGAGATACCACTATACATCTGTCAGATTGGCTAAGATGACAGGAACATATAATGATGAATGTTGGAGGGGATGTGGAAAAACTGGGATACTGAGGCATTGTTGGTGGAGTTGTGAAAGAATCCAACCATTCTGGAAAGCAATCTGGCATTATGCCCCAAAAGTTATCAAACTGTGCATACCCTTTGATTCAGCAGTGTTATTACTGGGCTTATATCCCAAGGAAATACTAAAGAAACTATGTGCCAAAATGTTTGTGGCAGCCCTTTTCGTAGTCACTAGAAACTGGAAAATGAATGGATGTCCATCAATTGGAGAATGGTTGGATAAATTATGGTATATGAATGTTATGGAATATTATTGTTCTGTAAGAAATGACCAGCAGGATGAATACAGAGAGGCTTGGAGAGACTTACATGAACTGATGCTGAGTGAAATGAGCAGAACTAGGAGATCATTATACACTTCAACAACAATACTATATGAGGATGTATTCTGATGGAAGTGGATATCTTCAGCATAGAGAAGAGCTAATTCAGTTCCAATTGATCAATGATGGACAGAATTACCTACACCCAGAGAAGGAACACTGGGAAGTGAATGTAAATTGTTAGCACTACTGTCTATCTACCCAGGTTACTTATACCTTCGGAATCTAATACTTAATGTGCAACAAGAAAATGGTATTTACACACATATATTGTATGTAGGTTATATTGTAACACATGTAAAATGTATGGGATTGTCTGTCATTGGGGGGAGGGAGTGGAAGGAGAGGGGGTGATAATTTGGAAAAATGAATACAAGGGATAATATTATAAAAAAAATTACTCATGCATATATACTGTGGGAAAAAAATCTAAATAAGGAGTTTGATTCACTCAGAGAAGATACACTCCTTTTAATCTGGAAATTATCAAATATCTGAAAAAAGCTTGCACTCTTTATAGGTCTACATTGTCTTATGTTAAGAAGTTATTAGAGAATTTAGCTTTTGAAATTTTAACCCCTAATGATTGGAAATCTATAACAAAGACATGTTTAGAACCTGGACAAAACTTGCGGCTTTCTGAGCATAGTGAACTCTGTAGAAGACAAGCCCAATGTAATAAGTAAACTGAAGTTAATATGCCAGGCACCTTTGATCAACTAGCAGGTATAGGTCCTTATGCAGACACTTTAGAGCAGATTAATTACCCTATAGCAGCATATGAGCAAATTGTTTCTGCTGCATGGAGCACCCTCCCAGGAAGACAAGATAGAGGGGAAGCCTTCACAAAAATAGCACAAGATTCAAATGAACCCTTTGCTGATTTTGTGGAACAGCTGTCATATGAACTATTGATAAAAATGTAGCAACTGAAATTATGATAAGACAACTTGCTAGAGAAAATGCTGATGAGGATTAGAGAAGAATTATACTAGAACTACACAAGGATGCTCCTTTACAGGAGATCATAAGACACTGTGCCACACTGGAGACAAATATCTTTTATACCCAGGCTATGATGCAGACTTTTCAAGACTTGAACATGGGAAGACAGGGTCCCTTTTGGCAAGGGATTTCCAGAGAGACTCATCAGTGCTTTCAAAAGTGCTGAATTTTGGAAGCTAGCCAAAAGTTACACCTAAAGGGAACTTCGAGAAGACTCTCACATAGTAACCAGAAACTGAGTTAATCCTTTCTGTGTATCTTCTCTAGACAAGTATCTCACTTGTTTCTATTTTAAGTTTGAACATACTCTCCGTAAGGACCTTGTATATCTGTCGTTGTTACATCTGCTTTGTAGATACTTTTTTTCTAAAAGCTAATGAGGAGAATAATCTGATTATCAGTGGAAAGCATACAAATTGGGGCTCATGAGTGATAGTACTAGAAAAATCTAGTCTTTTCTAGGTTAACCATAGAATTCTTATTTAGCATTCTCTCTAGAGCAGAGCTTCTCAAATTTTTTTCTACTCCCGAACCCTTTTTGCCTGAGAAATTCTTATGACCCCAGATATATAGGTATATGAAATAGTTATATAAATCAAATATTTACTATAATTTTGTCAGCTCATGTTCAATTATATGGATCTCATATGGAGTTCTAAACCACAGTTTAACAATTTGAGCTCTAGAGAACAGAAAGAGAATTTAGGAGTTACCATGTACAACCCTACATTTGACAGATAATCAAACAAATTTAGACAGGTTAAATAATTTGTCCACAGTCAGACTATTTGGTAGTCAAACCAAAATTCAAATCCAAGTTGTCAGGTTCTAAATACAATATTCCCTGAGCTATCCCACACTGGCTTTCTCAGAATCAGTCCTGCATCAGAACATACTTTTTCTCAACTTTGATGGAAAATAATGAATTTATTATGCTTAAATTATATTTAAATACATAAATTTAAATATTATGTTTAAATTACATACATATCAGAAGAGTGGTATATCCTGTTTGAAAGATAATGACTGGCTCTAGATTAAGACTTTTTAACATAGGGTCCATGAAGTTTAAAAAAAAAGTTGATAATTGTTTTAATTTAATATTTTTTTTCTTTATAATCCTGTGCATTTTATTTTATGCATCTAAAATATATTATTCTGAGAAAGAATTCAAAAGGTTCACCACACTGTCAAAAGGATCTATGACACAATGAAATAAAAATACCTAATGGAGACAATTGGAACATTTAGATATACATTTTCTGATAGTTTATCGTGTCCATCCACTCTCAGCTCCATGACTTTGAAATAGTAAAGGAAGATCAGTAAATACTTTGACCTTGGAAATATGTTTTTGCATTCTTCCAGCTTGTCACCAATGACTACAACAAATTTTAATTCTAAAAAAGAGTCAAAATGTTTATCCAGTGGAAGTGTAGCCTTATATTTAGAGATTAAAAGAATACAGATACTGAATATCCTCTTCTTGGCTTTCCAATCTCTCCACAAGGAAATTTGTTTCTACACATTTCCCAGCATTGGGGAAGGAAGAGCAAGGTTGATGATCAAGACAGGAAAAGAGCCAAGCACTGACAAACACCATTATAATGCTTCTGATCTAGCCACCCAGGAATTTATTCATCTTGTTTGTATGTATTTTGACAAGAAGTTGCTCCCTTGATAGCAGTCCCTTGGGGAGAAAGAGAAAGCTAAGCAAGAGAGAAAGAGAGTAAGAGACATACCAAAAGAGATATAAAGTGAGAGTGAGAAACACACAAAGAGACTGAGACAGAGGGAGGATGATAGAAGAGGGAGAAAAGAAGATAGAGAAAGGAGAGAAAGAGAGATGGAGAGAGGGAAAAGAAGGAAGAAGAAGAAAGAAGAAGATAATGATGAAGGAAAAGGAGGAGGAGAAAGAGAATAATAAGAAGAAAGTGAGAGGGGAAAAGAAAGAAGAAAGAGAGGGAAATAGGAAGGGGAAAAGGACAGAAAGGCACAAAGAGAGAGAGGGGGGGAGGGGTAGAGGAAGAGGGAGAGGGAGGAAGGGAGGAAAGGAAGGGGAAAGAGAGAGAAGAGAAGCAGAGAGAAACTGTGCCATCTGGACTAGACAGTTTGCCACTTTCTGTATCTCTTTGAAGCTCTAAAACAACAGTTGCTATATGTTCTGTATCAAGCAAGAAAATGATTTTGAAAAATTACTTATGTATTATATTTATTATAATTATAATTATTAGCTTTAGAATATAGTACATTATGAGTATTTGAGAATATTGTTTAAACTTTATGGATTAAAACAGAGAGATGAAAAGACTCTAGAATCCATTATCAGGAAAGAGCTCTAATTACTGTCTCAATCACTTACCTGCTCCATGAATTTGCTAGCAAATCTCTTGATCTCTCTAAACCTAACCTAAATAGGAATGATAAGCATTAAATGAGAAACATGTATGTAAAACATTCTGCAAACTTAAAAGCATTTACATAAATGTCAGTTATTATTCTAAATATGAAATCCTTGTTGTATTTGGTTCTTTGTAGTAAGAGACATAATGGATCAAGAAAATCAGTTTGAATCCTGCCTTTGACACATATTGACCATCTGAATAAGTTTGGCATCTGAAATAGAAATTCTAGCACCTTAGGCAATTAAAACTATATTTTTGTGGAGATGGTTCTAACCTGCATTAGTAAAGGAAGTTTTCCCATCTTATCCCTTGCATAATTTTTAGCTTCATTTTTTAAAGCTTGAAGCTATTAATCTGGCACCTCTTTAAATGTGACTAAAAATGAATTAATTTTTGATATTTTATTATCATTTTTTTGATTTGTTTCATTTTTTTAAGCAAAGAATACTTTACATTAACAATTACATATATATGTGCACATATCCACAATCTATATCTATCTATCTATCTATCTATCTATCTATCTATCTATCTATCTATCTATCTACATGTGTGCATATATTTGCATGTGTATGAATATATGTATTTGTGTATGTGCATGTTTATATTTATGTAGATAAAGAAAATAGATAAGAATATATATGTATATTTATATATATTATCATCTATTTCCTCATCTGTAACAAAGTTATATTGACAAATTGTATGACTGGAGGACAAAAAGGGCTTCAATAGTTACCCCATCTCTAGCCCAGCCCTGCCCTAGATTCTCAATTTTAGAACTTCAAAAACATCTCATTTTTCTCTGGACCAGATCCAGAGCTGAGCGCAATTCAAAAGGCAAAGGCAGCTGTGGGCCTCACATACCAATTCCCCCTTCCTAGGCTGTGGAGCTACAGGATAGGGAAACAGGAAGGTGGAGAGGCCTCATTTGGAGATGGGAAATTGTTTTTGAAGGTGTGGGCATTAAAGGGAAAGGGGTGGAGTGAGAAAAGGCTGAAAGGAACATAAATCTTAGAGAAAGGGGCACTTAGTTGTAGGATCTCTTCCCACTGAGAAAGAAATGATCCTGGGGAAATGAAAAAGTGGGGGAGGTTATCATTTAAGCAAAGGCTTCTGGGGGGTCTCTCCTTGGAGAGTATCTTGACTGCAAATTACTGCCTTTATTACTAAGCTGTCTTCTCAACAATTAAATACTAAACTCATGCCAAAGATATTGTCCTTGCTCTCACTGACATTCCAGTCCCAGGGGTCCTGTGCATTCTGTATTCATTTTTATTAACAACCATCAAATTTCTTTAATGCTTGAAGGGTCTACAAAACCTCTTCTTTATAGCGTGTTTATGAGATGAGATAGTACCATGGCTATCCCCATTTTACAGGAACCTGAGGTTAAATGCTCCCCTTGCAATCATATAGCTTGTCGTCAGAATGAGAATTTGATCTAGATATTTCCTGACTGAAAATCCAAGGTTGTGTTTTGTAATAATATGTGGCAGCAACAATATTCAAAAATAATTGACAGCATAATTGCCATAGATTTTATCTTTGTGGCAATGGTTGAACCATAAGCTTGGTAGTAGAAGATTCATTCATTATCTTACAAAGTAAAGTTCATTATATTTATAAGTGGAATTTTATAGACCCAGGAAAGACTGCTCTACTAATGGAGTACTCAAAAGAATCATATTCTTTGTCAATTTGTATTTCTGCAGCACATTTCTCATTCAAAAGTATTAAAATTCCAGTACAAATTTAATTCTTCAGTCTTCATTAAGCTCCTAAGAAATAGGCAGAGAACAAGTATGCAGCATTATATTTCTTTATTCCCGAGATGGAAAAATGAGGTCAGTTAGTGACGCATCCTGAATCTAGTCAGTCTCTGCTAAGAGGATAACAGATAAATGAGTGAATGACAGAGATCCTTGCCATAGCAGCAGAAAGACAGTTTAATAGTCAGTGCCCCTTCTCTCTTCCATTGTTGCTGTCCCATGCATCTGACTGATCATCATCATAATATTATTATTGTTAATAATAATATATAGCTAAAATTCATATAGGGTAGTTAGAAAGTGTAATGGATAGAATGTTAAGTCTAGAGTGAAGAAGATCCATCTTTTGGAGTTCAAACCTGGCCTCAGATGCTCTAGTAGCTGGATGATCCTGGGCAAGCCACTATCCCTATTTACCTCAGTTTCTTCATCTGTCAAATCAACTGGAGCAGGAAATAGCAAACCATTCCAGTATCTAGTATCAACAAAAACAACAAACAACATGTACCAGGTTCTGTGCTAAGAACTTTACAAATATTATCTCATTTGATTTTCACAATAGCCCTGAGAGGCAGGTATTATTATATATGAGGAAACTGGGGCAAACAGGAATTAAATTATTTCCCCAAGGTCACAAATCTAATAAGTGTCTGAAGTTATATTTGAACTCACATCTTCTTGGCTCCAGGTCCAAGCTCTATGCATACATTGTACCACCTTCTTCAAAGTATTAATTATCCAAGAATGGATGGGAGTTAAAAGGAATATGCTACCTTAATGCAAATGGAGTTATATCATTAAGTGACTCTTGCTTTTGATTATAATAATTATTTGTATGTAGATAGCGCCCTAAGTGTTATGAAGTACCTTAAAAATATTGTCTCATCTTATCCTCTTAACAGCTCTGGAATATAAGTGCTATTATTAGCACCACCATTTTATGGGTGAAGAAACTGAGGGATAGGTTAAATGACTTATTCAATGTCTCCCAACATGTACTTAAGGCCAGAATTGCACTCTTGTCTTCCCCAACTCTAAGCCCAGGGCTCTCTCTCTATTGTGCCACCTAGTTGCCTAGGTAATAAACCATTTTCCTTTTCTTTTCAGAACTTGCATTTGTAAAATAGGAATAATAATTAGCCATTATTCACAGAAAGAGCAGTTGAATCAATTTTTTCTCTTAAGGTCTTTTGATATAGACATTTCCACTTAGTTTCCCAAATGTCATGTTACCTTATGCTTGGCTGTATAAAATGAGAATGATGGAGGACACAAATATCTGGATGAAATTTCTACTAGTGGAACTTTTGTTTTTAGGTTCAGTTAGGCCCTCTCTGAGAATCTAAATAGTGATATCTTGAACAAAGGAACTTCAATAATACTTCTATTTCTGTGCTTATAGTACCTTATGAATGTGGGTAATTCTTTCACCAGAGCAAATTGCCATATATATCCACATCTTTTCTTACTAAGTTATTTTTTGCTGCATATTTCCACAGATTTTCTAGCAAGATGCCAATTGGGGTCTTTTGAATCTGTACAACTTTGTCCCCTCTACCTATTATCTTTGTGTTCATTACATGAAGGGCTTTCTTCCTTTCCTAATCACACATTTCTTTGATGTTTTTTCTTTGTATATTATTCTTCCTAGATAATATAAAACACTTTCTCATGCCTTTTCTGCTGTCCTTTGGGTCATCTGAAATTTTGGTCCTGGAGATATTGAGATGTTTCATGACTTTCAAACATATATCATTAGTGGAAGAATATGGATATTTAAAAATGAAAGCTTTTGTTTCGGGGAAAAAAGCTTAATAAGGCTAAACAACTCCCAAATAATCTAGATGACTCTCTTCCTTCTTTTCATTTCTGTACCTAGTTTATTATAAAAGATAATTTTTCTCTCTTAAGACCCCTTATTCTAGATCAAAAATTCTTAACCTGGGCTATGGATCATTTTAAAGAATGCAAGAACTTGTATGAGAAAACATATCATACCTTTGCTTTCGTTAAACTCTTACTAACAATTAACAGGTTCTTCAAAAATTTAAAACCAGAGGACTGAAAACATTTTTTAAAAAGTATATTTTAATAAGTGTATTTCAATATTGTGGTCTTCCTTACCATAAGTGTTATATATTTTACTTCATGTAAAATGTATAATACAAGTACAGTATAAAATACAAAATGAAATATGTATCTCACTTTATGCAATTAAAATCATTATTCTTAAGAGTCCATAAGCTTCTCCAGACTGCCCTGAAGGCCTTTAAAAAAAAATTTCCTGATATAGATGCATCAATTTAGCTTCCCCAAAACCACTTATACTTGGTCTAATTTTTTTAGCTTGTTGCTCTGAGAAGTCTGTATTTAATCTGAGTCTGGAATGCTTCACTAAGCAGACCATTTAAGAAATTGATCTCATTGCTAGTCTCCTACTTCTGAACTAAACATGTTCCTAGTTCTTTCTTTACCATCTACCCCTAGCCTAAACTCAACCAATTAATCAAGAAATATTAAGAATTAATTTTGTTTCTGACATGGGGCTAGCATTGGAGATACAAATTATAATAGATGACATAATTCCTACTCAAAAGAACTTAAAGTCTTAGGCCAATTCTAAATCTACTCTCCCCTCAAACCAAAACAATGTGGTTTTTTTCCTCTATAAACCAGTGGGATACCTCTGAGTTTTCTACAAATAATTTAACCATTTAAAAAACATATTAAAAAAATCAACATATTTAGATCAAAGATATCACACAATTGCTCATGTGGGGGTGGCAAAGGGCAGATTCTCCACATAGATTAAAGTATAGAGCTTCTAAGAGAAAATTAATTCACAGGTAAAGTCACAAGAAAATTAGTGAAACTCCTTATGATCATAGAGTGGTAAATGGGCAGAAATGGGATGACCTTGAGAAGTGAATATCTCCAATTAACTCCTCTATAAAGAAATGAGTAATTATTTTCTTCATTTTCCAGGAGCCAGTGCTAGAAAGAGAAGGTAAGTGAGTAGGCAAAAGAAACAAAATTAGTTCATCGCATATCCACGAAAATAATCCTGACCTACTTTCCAGCCCAATGTACTTGTCTTAAATTATTTCCTCCCACAAATTATGTCTTTAACTTTTACTTATTTGTTTTCTTTCCATATTTAAATACCTGAGAACTGTCCCTGATGAAAAGGTAATAATCCCTTTGCATTCCCCAGCTCCTCTGTCTCAGTATGGAAGTAAAAGAGGGAGGGCAAAAATCATGTGATTATTAAAATATCCCTTCTCTGCCAGTTACTGGATACTTTATGACCAAAGGAATCTGGCTCCAGGGTCCCCATTCTTTTCTTTGATCCTGCTCTCCTTACTCAGCAGGGGTTTCTGTTACCAGAAAGATCTGAACTTCAGGAGTTCTGACCCACCTGTCAGTCAAGTGAAGAAGCATCCAAGACAAAGTTCTCTGGTGGGTTTTAGGGTTTTCCATAACTTGAATTTCAGAGTGGATTGTAATGTCTAGACTAGCTCATTGTAGGATCTTGGTATTAACTGAGTTCTTGATCTTAGGAGAGGAATGAAGAGGCAGGACCCACGTAGATGGTCAAACATAGAGTCCATTTCTTAAAAAAAATTCTCAGCCTTATAAACCCTATGCTTATATAATATGCTTACATAATTATAGCACACAGTGTATGCACTAACTATAGGATACTGTGCATGTGGATCTACATAAACAACTTGCTATTGTGTACAGATGTCTCCTTTTCATGTTAGTATAACTTTGCCTCCTAACTTCTCAGAAAGACCTGAGATGCCCTCAACAGGGGACAGAGTCAAACAAGGCAGAGAGACACAGTCAGAAGGGTTTCTTACTGGACTAAAGGGTCTTATACCTTGCCCAGAGTTCCCCACTATCTGTGGCCCTCTACACTGGACCATCCTAGAAGGTCATATGTAGGATTTAAACTGATCTCAAACAGTGGCTTCTTCCTGCTTGCCTCAGGGATCAATTTTTAAGTTTCTCTCTGTATAACACACCATTCAGGAACTCATCAGTAAGAGTTAAATAGCCCATGCCTTGCATTTAGTTTCTTTTTTTTTTTTTTTTTCTCTGAGGCTAGGGTTAAGTGACTTGCCCAGGGTCACACAGCTAGGAAGTGTTAAGTGTCTGAGACCAGATTTGAACTCCAGTCCTGAATTCAAGGTTGCATTTAGTTTCATGAAATATTAAAAGATCTAGATGAAGGCCTTCAGTAGAATGGAGTAGCAAAATGTATCAATAACCATAGTGCTATGTGTTTTCAAAGAGACATCAATACTTTTTTCAATGTTAGAAACAGATAAATTAGTTTTCAAAATCTAGATATTTAGACATCTCATGTGTTATTCATTTATTCACTCAACTCATATTGAGGAAAGGCAACATGGAACATGTAAACCTCCAAGTCATGGATTTGCTGGTAAATGTTTAACAATTAGCTCTCCAGAAAAAAAAAAAATTAAAGTGCCACTAATATACTTTTGAATTTAATTAACATCATAAACGCTTTCCTAAGTTTAGACAATCAAAAAACAAAACAAAGCAATTTGTAATGTTTCCTGATTACTGTAATATAAATATTCACAATGAAAAATTAACTATTGGCCCTTAGATCTGACTTCAGCTCATTCCTGCTCCAAATGCTGACCATTTCTTCGCTAAGGACCTTTTTCAAAGGACCTGGTAAAAGACATATCAAGGATAAACTCTTTGAGATTGGGTAGTAGAATTCTAAAACCAGATATCTATGTTTCAGTCACAAATACCACTCTTCTCTTTCCTTCCCTTCCCTTAGTTTCCAGAATAGGAAAAACTTGGCAAATTAAGTTCTTCAGCAGCCAAGTGAAAGGCTGAATAGCATCATTCCATTTGCATATCAGTGTTTCATAAGATGATAGAATGGCATGGGAAAAGCATACTAGTCTTAGAGGTAAAATATAATGTTTAAGTTCATCATTTCCACTTTCTTATGCCCCTTCCTTCCTCTGAGCCTTAGTTTTCTTAATTGTAAAATGGCACATTAGATAAGATGATCATTGTGGTGTCTTCCAATTTTTAAAATCATAGTTACAACTTCCTCATGTGCTTCTACTATCATTGCTGTGTTTTGACTACCAAACATTGATTCATCTTCAGTGAATTTGTCACTGCTACTATATAGTCTAACAGCCAGGGTTTTGCAATAACAACACTGCTTTCCTGCTTACTCCTATGTCATGTGAAGGGAGACAGGAGTAAAGGAAGTGGGCAACTAGTCTTCACTTTTCAGTTTGTATACAGATTCAAAAGTTTGAGTCAGGCCTACTAAAATGATTTTGCAACTTCTCCCTTTTGCATGGAACAAGATCTTCTTTTTTGGCTTTGTGAGTCACCTTTTAACATACTAGTTATGAAAATGATGAATATTTAGACAACCAAAATATGGAGACAACAAAAAGAATCCCCTATAGAGAAGGGCATGACTAGGGATGTCACATCATTTTCTTATTTAACATAAATTTTACTGAAAACTGAAGTTTATTCCTTTTTATAATAAAACTTAAACTTTGATTTGACCTATTTCTATCCATCAATAAAGTTTTACTGTATGGCTTTTCTGCCACAAAGTATTTCCTATGCACGTTCTAAGATGATTCAGGGATTTCTTGTTTCCAATGTTAAATATGAAAAAATCTTTGTGCTTAATCATTGATTTTCTTCCCATTTTGACATTTCAAATATTGTTTTTGTTCTCTCTTTTTTTTTAAGTCCAAATGGATTTTCATTTCCAAGCTCTGGAAATTTTGTTTTACTTTGGTCTTTTATATTCTTTTCTCTGAGCAGATTATTCTTCTATCTCCTTTTGAAGATATTTACTTTATTTTTCTTCATTTCATTCTTTCCTTTGGATTTCACTTTTTGGATGCACAGCTTTGATTTTATTATACTTTGTGTTTACCCCATATACTTTTTTTTTTAATAGTTTATTTGAAATAAGCTATTTTATTTTCCATTTTGTTGAATTTTTTCCCTAGCCTTTTGGAGATAAAGCTTCTTCTCATAATTTTTCTAGAAATTATATGATATTATTATTATTATTATTATTATTCAAAGATTTTATCAGTGCTCTTAAAGGTCTGAGGCTTTAGGTCATGTGGTTATGAGAAAGTTTTAAATCATTCTATTTAAATCATGCTATTTATGTTTTTATTTGGCCACATTGCTACATTGGTTTATGGAAAATTTTTCATGATCTTGAGTTTATTTTTGTGCTTTGATATCAATTTACATATTTACATATTGTTTGTTTGCTATTGTAATCCAACATAGTCTTTCTTATTCTGGCATGGTATAATTTCATGTATACTGATGAAGTTAATATTCCTGATTTATTTCATATATACTGATGAAGTTAATGTTACTGATTTTGTCTAATATTTTAAACTCTGAACATTTTTTTCAAAAGATGGGTGTACAATTGGTTTATAAGAATCATAGAATTAGAAATATTGAAATTTATTTGGTTTAGTGAAAAAGATAATGAGTTCCATTTTGGTAGAAATCCTGGATGTTTTACTTAGTTTGCATTTGTTTCCCTTTTAAGAGGCAAGGAAGCTGTTTGCAAGTTAAAATTTTATTTGGTTTCCCTGCTATATGAGGCATAAAAAAGCCTGACTTATGAGAAATTGATGTTAGAATTTTAAGTAAATCATCTATACTCAGTAGTTGATCTCCCCATCCTATTTAGTTTAGCAGACTGCAGTGGTGAATGTGGAGACAGATAAGAGGAGCTATTTTTATCTGAATTGCTATGTTTTAACCATGGGAATTATGTCCTTTGCATTTTTGTCATTAATACAATTTTTGTTTACTTAATTTTATTGTCCATAATTGTCTTATTGTTTTCTAATGCTGAACCTTTTTCAGTGGACTGGCCCATAATATTAATTCTAGAAAGTCTGAGTTTGGAGTAGGCACTGGAAAGTATATGGTAAAGAATCACAGAATAGTGAAAAGTTGCTATTGAGTAATGATAGTGAAATGAGATGAGATAAAGTGAATTTTTAGTGGAACAAGTAAGTAATATTATATAACTTACTCCAGTAGTGCATAGAGCATGTGAGTAGAAAACCTAGGAGAAAGGTGACTTCATTTAATCTAGATGTGACAACTAGAAAGGGATAATAACAATAAGATAAGGAAGCATCAGATTAGAAGATAAGGTATAGTGTTCAGATGAACAGGTTAATGATAGGGTCAAAAGGATGAAAACGTCAGTTTCTCTCCTTCCTTCCTTCCCTCCCTCCACCCCTCTCTTCTCTCTTCCCCTTTTTCTTTCCCTCCCTCTTTCTCTCCTTTCCTCTTTCTTTTCTTTCCCTTCCTCCCTCCCTCTTTCTTGCTCCCTCCATCTTTCTTTTCTCTCTTTGCTCTTATTTATACTCCTGAGCTTCATGCTAATCCAATCCTTAACAATTCTTCTCTCTTGAAGTCTTCATATGCTAACCTCACACATCCAGGAACTTTTTTCAACCATTATACCTTCTATCAAACGACAACAAAGTTACAGTAATCAGTGTGTTCTTATAGCAGCAGAACTCCCTTTGTCGATGACACAAAGACAACTGTACTTTTCATGTAAATGTAGTTGGGGATGCTATGGGAAGGGGATAGGGGAACACTAGATAATAAAAGATTGGCCTAGTCTCCTGTTTTATGTATACACACATACATACATAATATATGTAAAAACACATATATTATGTATGTATATGAATATGTATGCATGTGTGAATGATTGATGAACCAAACAACAGCCATCTATTAAGTTCCTACTCTCTGACAGGCATTGCTTTTTAAGGAGGTCGTGTTTTATTGGGGAAATAATGAACATATCAAAATATACATGAAATGGATATATTGTTAAGGTTTATCTTATTTGCAAAATTTCCCCCTTTCTTGCCCTGTTTCCCTATAGTGTTTAGGAGTAAAACCATAAAAATATTCCTTCTCTCCTCTACCCCCAAATGAATGGTGTTTGGGGTATTCAAGTGTATCAGACAAGAGTGAAGAGCAGAGTCTAAATTTTGCCCAGTAGTCAAAACTGGGTAGTGAGTAACTTTAGTTCAAGAGGAGAGTTTGTGGAAGCAAGGAAATAGTAGAAGATCCCAGACCAAAGGTGCTTCTGGTAAAGGAAAAATGGGGATCATGCTATACTTTCCATCCATGGTTACATGAAAGTTGTGTATCCTCAACTTCTTCAACTGTAGTTTGCAACTCCAAATGGGATTTCATAATTGAATGTAGGGGTCACAAAATTATGATTTATTTTTAGTAAATGTTTGATTTTTATGGCTACATTATACATCTCTATATAATAGGAGACATACAAAAATTTCTTAGGAGAAAAGGAGTCACTAGTGAAAATAGTTTAAGAAGCCCTGGTATATACCATGAGTAAACGGAAGTAATCTTCTAAAGTAGTGTTTAACCCTGGAGTCATTTGAGAAATGGGTACTTGCTTCACTGTATGAATGATAAAAGTAGCTGGATGTGTTAAAATGAACAATCAAACACTGAAATTATAAAAAAGAATGGGAAACAAAAGATGGCAGAATAGATACCAAAAGCTTTGTGACTCTGCAAAATGTTCAGGAGTCTACCATAGTGCTTTTTTCCCCCTTATAACTTGGAGAACCAAGAAAAAAAAAGTATTATCCTTTCTTTCCTGAAATTTCTCAGCTGAGGTGAATTGTCAAAAAACAACAACAACAACAAAAAACTATACAGTTGTTCTTTCTTCCTTCATGCATGATTATTGGGAATTATGTTTTATGAAATAAAAAGTAAGGAGGATAAGTCTTACACAAACTTCAGAGGGAGGTTTCCAAGGATGTGAATTAGTGGAGAGATGGCAGGAGGTGGCAGGAAAGGCAGCACCACTATTACAAAACCTTCCTGACAATATGCATTGTGAGTTCCCCTCTTTAGTCCCTTGGTTTTCCAACCCATACATACCTAATGAAGACATGTCTGATTTCAGGAAGTCACTATATAAGCCTTCTGCCAGAGGCCACACAAGAAGGTGATGTATCTAAGAATAAGTAAGCATCGACATACACAGCCCTGTAATTTGAGGAGTAGCTTGTGAAAAAATTGAGTCTGACAGCCATATGGAGAACCATCACTCTTCAGAATGAAATGTCTGCTTGAGTTAGTGTCAAGAAAAATGTGGGAAACAGATTTTTCTAGGGCAATTAAATCTACTCAAGGTATATCCCAAGAGGCCTTTTCATATCAAGTTCAACCTTTACTCACCTAAAGAGGATGAAGATGCTGGAAGAGTGATAAATATCCCTTGAGAAAGGGACTGGTAATGAACTTGGTACATCCTCAAAACACCTGACGTGAAGAAAAAACTTGTAGATTACTCTGAGTCATTTTTTTTTTAATTTAGTTAGGTTAGGGGTATTTTAAATTCTCCTATCTCCTTTTGATTTTAACTTGGGCCAATGAGAGGGGAGGATGAGCTGAGCTCAGAGTAGAACAAAGTTTTATTGTTAAAAAGTTGTTGTTTATTTATTATTGTTTTATTTATTATTTACTTATTATTGTTTATTATTTATTTATTATTGTTTAAAGTTTTATTGTTAAAAATGTGTATTGCTCTTTTTCCTCACAGAATCAATAGCTTCTAGGAAGAGCAGGTGAAAATGTAAAAAAAAAAAAAAAAAGTATCTGCCTTTCATGAGCAATCAGGAGAGAGCCTCTTTAGGCACATAAAAATCAGGGTTTCCATTTATTCCTTTATTAAGTTCTATCAGTCAAAGGACTTGAGAATAGTTTTTTGGAGAAGAAAACATTTTTATTTTAAGGTTCCTATTTTAGGATTTCTTTGCATAATAGGGTGGGTTAATGGTGTAATTCTTTTCTAAAAAATTTCTTTTGATGAGAACTCATGTACTCTAGTTTGTCAAAACAAGCCACCACCATAAACCTAAGATTAGCAGACAGGGTGATATAAGAATATCAGTGCTATGTCATTTTAAATTGGGTTAGAAAATGTTTGTCTTAACAGAGGTAATGAAAGGGGCATAGGATATCAGAAGGTGTTTCAGAGATCATTTTAATAAATGCTAGTTGATTGACCAAATAATTGATCTAGTCCCACTCTATCTGAGAAGGGATCTTCTCTATAGCATCTCAGAGAAGTGAAATCTCAGATACTAGAAAGATCAGATGATATTAAAAATACTAGGAAATTCTTAAAATTCAATTGGTCATACTTTTCCTACCTTACCATATTGTAATTATTCAGGGACAACTATGCAATTAGCCAGTGGATAGAACCAGGATCACAGCCATATAATGGAACAAGTAGTGCAATGAAAAGAATATTGTTTGGGAAAGTGGCTAAAATGAAGTTCTTTGGATAAAAGAAGTTTCAAATGCTTCACTTTATTATTTTGGCTATTTGTGGTGACCCCTCAGTACTTCATAGCCCCCTGGCATTGTACAACTACTGTGAAATTTTCTTTAGCCTATACCCTTAAATTTAGTAATTTATGAACCCTTGATTGACCATAACAATTTTCTGTTTATTTGCTTAATTCACAACATGCATAATACCCCCTTTTCCCTGAGAAGGGAATTAATTATCAACCTTATCCTATTCCTGGAGACACAATTACCTGAAACTATGAGAGACCCAGAGAGATGTATCAGCCACCAGCATCTCTCAATCCCAAATGAATCTTTAATTTGTACACAATGCACATAAGTCCAGAAGGCTCCCCTCAGCTAAACTTATATCAGTACCAGAGAAAACATTGCCTGGCAATTTTCTCTAACTCACTGGGGATTACATAAACATTCCATACTACCTGGTGGATCAAATTAGTGAATGAGAATTAATGAATGGAGTGAGGGAAGAATGAAGAAGAGTTCCTGTTGGGGTCTCTAAACAGAGATAAGATAATTTTAAATAAAGATAACAGTTATGCATACATTTCCATAAGAAATTCTGTACCAATGTCCTAGAGGGAGAAACTGAAGAGCAAAATGAATTGAATTTCTGTATTAAACTGGCATGGAATCAGTTTGGATAACATTTTCATTATCTGCCACTAAAATCTTGTACTTAAGAGGAAAACTATAAGAACTCTATTCCCAAGGCAAGCATTGTGGAGAGGGAGAGAAAGTGATATCCAGGAATAGAGGAAGAAATATGAAATTATGAGGAAAGTAGTCACCTATTTCCAGGAAGTTTCTACAGCCCAACATCTCAGTTCTTCTCCTAAACAGCAAGCTTCAATTTTTATTTCTTATCCAAATGTTCAGCTCTATCCTGCTCTCTAAGCAAGCACTTTGTATTGCTCAAATATGAAACTGCTTGCAAACCAAGAGTGTAGAAGCTGTGAGGTAGGAATGTGGGCACTTAGAGAAAGTGGAAGCTCTTGGTTTGGGGTTCTAGGTGATAAGGGAGAGTTGAAGTGAAACTAGTGACATTATCTTTCCTACCCAGAATTAGAGGTGCTTATATTAATAGTTCTTTAAAAAAAAAAAAAGAGGAGACAAAGAAGAAAGAACCCAAGCATAGAAAGTTACTATAGGAATAGGAAAGACCAGGTTCATCTTCAGAGGAGGACTCTAAAGTAAAATGCTGCTTCTTTCCCAAAGAGCATATTACATGACTCTTTGCCCAAAGGGAATTTATAAAGAAACTCAGAAAAGACTTTTAAAATTAAGTGGAAGAGATTGAGGAAAAGCTAAAAATAAAATAAAAATAAAAACCATCCAAGTAAAATAAGATGATTAGTACAAAAAGTTAACTGACTAGAAAAGGAGATATGGAGTTTTAAAGAAGAAAATAATGCTTTGAAAATTAGAATTGTGCAAGGGGAAGACAGTGAAACTAAAAGAGACCAAGAAATAATAAAATATACAGAATGAAATAATAGGACAGAATGTAAAACATCTTAGAAGAAAAGCAAGAGATCTGGAGAACAGATTAAGAAAATAAATGAAAGAATAATTGAAATCTATGACCAAAAAAAAGAACCTTGACACAATAATGCAAGAAATAATCAATGAAAATTTCCCTACAGTGATAGGAGGGGAAGTGAGTACCACAAAGACATTCTTTGTGGAATACACATAGTAATATTAATGCTAAATTTCAAAAACCCCAGATCAAAGAGAAAATTTTGTAAGAAACAAACAAACAAACAAACAAACAAACAAAAATAATTCAAGTATGCTGGAACTACAATTGGAATAGTTCAGGACTTATCAATAGCCACAATAAAAGCCTGAAGGCCCTGGAATAATATGTATTGGAATTCAAAAAAACTAGTCCTACAGACAAAAATATCATGTCCAGCAAAATTATCCATAATATTGAATGAAAAAGGACATTGAACAAACATGCAGATATTTAGCACTTTGTCTCAACCAAACCTTAACATAATAGGGAATTTAACATATAAGAGCCATTATTAAAAATTAATTTCAAGAAACTCAACATGGACAAATTGTTTTTGTGTTGTTCATGGAAATGTATACCATATACTTAAGATTTACATAAGTAATTGGGTAGGTTAAAAAAAAAGACGGCCAGAAATGACTATGATCTAATTCTAAATAGCAATATTGTCTAGGAAAAGGTAAAAATAGTAATTGTTATACAAATGGGATGCACAGGAAGAACTGATATAGAGCCATTAGAAGGGGGAGAAGGAATTTTAGTTTTGAAAACCTACTCATATCAGGAATGGATTAAATCAGTAATATTACACACACACACACATACACACACACACACACACACACACACACATATATATATACACACATACAGATATATATACATATATACACATACATATATATATATACACACACATACATACAGATATACAGATATACATATACCCACACACATACACACACACATATGTGTGGGTATGTGTATATCATGAAGAGTATAGAATTCTCCCAAATCTATAAAGAAATAAGAGGGGAAGGAATAGGATAAAATGTGGTATTTTTGTTTGTTGTCATCATCTTTTGATGACTTTGGGGTGACTTTAATTCTATATCTCTTCCCAAGCTTCTTTCTTTAAACTGGTTTTTACAAGATTTTGTAAACAACTTGTCATTCAAAACTGATTTTGCCTTTGGCAGCTCTATCCATTTGGCAGATAAATCAATTGTTTTCTGAACAAGGGATTTTCTGGAGGTTCTTTTGGTATTTTTTTGCGACAATAACTTTACATTGGCTAAACTTTTATATAAAATTATTATTATAATTGTCAATGTCATTCCTACCCTGAATTTTTATTACTAAATATTAATTTATATATTTCAATATTGTTTCATTTGTACACTATTTTTTTTCTCCTCATTATAGTAACTTTTTTTCCTCTTTTTTTTTTCTTTTTTTTTTTTTACTTTGACTATAGATAAATGATTTAGGAAAAGTTTTCCTATAAATAAGAGTTTTTTCCAATTTATTAAAATGTCATTTTGTGATGTTATTGGTATCTGGTATGACTAGGATCTACCAATTCTTTTTTCAAAGAAAGCTTTCAAGATTTATAAAGATGGAAGACTTCTCTGAAATCTACAAATACTTGCCTTCCCCTTTCCACCTTTTCATTGAATTTATCAATTATGAGCATTTGTAGTGATTTCATTTGAAAGTCTTATCATGTTTCTCTATTGGTCTCTAAAAATCCTCAAAAATGAGTGTACATGTATACACTGCAATTATTTTCATGGTGGTCTGTTTTTGATAAATACTTAATATCATAACCAGCCATTTCATGACATGTCTTTGGACATGTAATAAGTCCTAGATTGCCAATTCATTTCTTTGCATCTCCAAGGAAAACTTGTAAACCATTCGTCTTTTTAGTTGTATCTTCCTTTTTTTCTCCTGGTTTTGTTTTAAGTTGGTATATCAAGATGAATATGATTTAGCTATTTCAGAGCATGGTCCACTGGACAAAGATCTCACTTTTAGATCATTATTATTTAAATTAAAATCGAATAGATGTTCTAATATTCTTTGATTCTTAGAGCTGACTAATTTTCTAAAATTCTTTAATCTTTAGTGATGAGAGAGAAGGGAATTGCAAAAGACTGAAGGTCAGCTTGTGTTTCCTTTGTTAAAATTGTTCTTCATGGCTAAATTATTCATCATCAAGTTGCTGGACTGCTGCTGACAAGTCTTTTTGTACTAAGCTGGCCTGTTCCTTAGAAAGAAATCTTATTCTGTTGCTAGAGGGCATAATGAAAATAATGTTAGTATATTAGAATACACCTGAATTTATAACATAGACTTGAAGTGCTTACATTATACATAAATCATTTTTATCAGCTTAATTTTCCCTTTTTTCAATGTCCATTCATTGCTCCTATTTCTGTTACTGAGTCAAGAATAATTAATAATTCATTGGTAATAATTCATTTAATTCCTTTTGGATATTACATACATTGATTTAGTTGAAGAAATAATCATGCAATCAGATATATTCTCTTTTCTATTCTTCTGATATGAAAGGGTTTCCAGTCTCCTCATTATCTTTACAACATATGCTCAAAGGTTAGATTTCCTTATAAGAATTTTGCAAATCTCCTTCTAATTGGTGGTGTTTGATGGAGTTTTCTCATTCATTAAAGTCAAATACAATTTTTACTTGAGAACAGAATAACCATTCCAGTGAAGTTCCTGACTGAATTGTTGAATTAAAATTTGGATCCTGGAGAGATAAAGCTGGAAAAAAGTTAAAATACATCATCCAGCCTGAAATGCTGAGAGGAGAGGTCATCAAGACATACTGGGGCAGGGGATTTAGCACTCCCATTCCCCCATTCCTGGGCAGCAGTAGGTTTGGCCAACTGGGAACCAGACAACTTGGACTGACTGAATGTATTAGAATAACTGCAGTTTTGTTTCCATAATTGAAAGATCCCTCTCTAAGGATTTAATGGAATAGATTTCAGCTAATCTAATTTTTCACTTTCAATCTTTCTTTCTGAATCTCTCCTCAGCTTTTTAAAATCCTACAGTTACAAACAAAAACATATGTTGTTCTTGTACCTAGACTTGCCCTAGGAGGAACTTTTCTCTAGGAAGAAAATGTGAACTCTTGGTCATGTGTGAACTGACTTTGCCTTGGGTTTCTTATTGTCCCATTGGTACCAAGGTTATGAAGTTCTATAACTATTTCCTAATCTAAGTTCTATCCTTTGTTAATTTGGCTTTTAAAAATATAACCATACATTAACTCAAGGGTGAGTGAATGACAGAGACAGACAGACAGTCAGACAGACAGAGAATGCTTCAAAACCACATAGAGACACAAAGAGAGAAAAAGAGAGACACAAAAATCTTTCCAA
The DNA here is from genome assembly GCF_048593235.1 of Sminthopsis crassicaudata. Classification (NCBI taxonomy): domain Eukaryota; kingdom Metazoa; phylum Chordata; class Mammalia; order Dasyuromorphia; family Dasyuridae; genus Sminthopsis; species Sminthopsis crassicaudata. The sequence continues at coordinate 154,820,146 of NC_133618.1, forward strand.
AGTAAGAACTATCTAAAACCACATGACTCTTCCAAAGTAAGAATATCTACAAAAAATAGTGACAGAGTGATGTAGAGATTCCTAAACCATTCCAAAGAAATAACCTAAGAACAATAGCAAAGTCTCAAGGATGACATTCTAAAGAAGTAAAACTGTGTGACTTTTGGCAAGTCATTTAATATTCCTCATATCATTGTGGTAAGAATTAAGTGAGATAATAAATACTAAATAATAATAAAGTGCTTTATAAACATTAAAGAAATATGCTTACTATTTATTATCACATTTGCATGTTTGGACATTTTATGATTAATGCAATTAATTCTGTTTCTGCTCTCTCATGACTTGCTGTGTCATATTTAAATCTCCTATCAGTTTTTCCATACTTTGAAGAGAATGGAGGTTGTCACAGCTATTGGCTTAGTACTGTTTTTCCCTCTGCTCCATTTTAAGGGCCTAATGATTAGAACTTCAATATTATTTAAGATTAGCATTTGCAAAAGGAAATTTACTTCAAACACAAAACAAGGATAAATGTACAAATTTTCTCCCTAACATCTTAGTGATTATTAATCCATTTTATTAATCCCCTTTATAAGATTTCTGTGTAGGGTAGGAGTGAGAGAATTAAACACACAATTTAACTCAGTTCTATATAGCACTGGTATATGTTCAAATTCTGGCAAGAATTCCAGGCCCCTTGATCTTAAATTTCTCACTATTGAGCTGCTTATAATACCCTACCTCTATCCCTGGACTCTCAAATCCCAATGGCTCATGCTTCAAATGGGATCAAAAACTCCATTCTATATATCCAAAAAAAAAAAGTACATATGGAAAGTCCGAAGACCCAGGTTCACTTTGGGACCTACATGGGGGGAAATTTAAAGGAAAGAGGGGATAAAAGGAAGTTCAAAGGTTTTCCTTTCTCACTGCATAGTGTGAATGAATTAGTTGCCTTCTCCTTCAAATTAAATGAGCAAAAGACTCAATAGTTGGCTTGAGACCCTTGAATATTCTGACAATTACAGTTATATAACCAATAGGGAAAAAAAAAGCTTCCTTTCAACCACATGGTAGACCAGCAAAGAATATCCATGCATACACAATTCAGTCTTTTGAAAGCAATTTTCCATAGAAGATGCCCTTTTAAGTGGTTTTAGATAGTGAGGGAATTTACCAGACCATTTCATCACATATGTTGTTGTCAATAAAAAGTGAGCTGGTACAATGTTGCCAGCTGATCTTTCTGTTAGGGGACAGCTCTTAAGGTAGGGAACTTATCTTTTAAAGATTCATTCTTCTTCTTTTCCCCTTTAATTTTTTTCCTAGAATGCCATTGGAGAGATTTATCTTCCCTATTACCAAAATTAGTAGTAAGAAATTTTGAGCAGAAATACATGACCCTAGGAAGCATGTGCTCACATACTGCCCAACAGAACATTCTTCCTGAATCCTAAGCCATATAGAGGGAAGAAAAATTTGAATTTCCTAGATTTCATTATTTTAGAATTTAGTATTTTAAGAGATAAAATAAAATTTCTCAGGCAATACCTGAGTCTCCTTCTGGACAATTATAATTTTAAGAATTCCTCAAGGTTCTTACATTGTATTTTACTTAGAGGACAAAGTGCTGAACTAGAAGCTAGAGATGATAGAAATCATAAGCAAGTAGCATCTCCATGTCATGACCAACAGACCAGCATTTGGTAAATATTGTGAAATCAAGGTGAGTGGGAGCAGTGTGATTATCTTAACAACAATGCAACACTGAAGGCACAATTGATTCCTTACCTATCCACAGTCTGGCTATGGGCATTCTCTGAAAATTCAACTCTCTCTATATTTCCTTTTTATCTATCAATTCTCTATAGTGATTCTGGGTATATCTTTGAAAGGCTATCCAGGTTTATGGAGAAGATATTCTGCTTCTATTTATCTTAACATGATGCTTTAATAAATTCTTTTGTTTTGATCTAATTATGTCTGCTAACTGATTATAGTCTGTGAGAGGCAATGAGTTATAGTCATTGGAATGTGGATCCCCAAAATACCTTCAACAATATAGTCATCCTCTTATGGGGTGCTGGAGATAACAGAAACAAAAAAAAATGGAGTATTTGCCTTCAGACAGTTTACATTTTAATAGGAAGAATACATGTCTATTGATAAATAGAATACAAGGTATAATATAAGAAAACACAAAGTAAATTCCGGGAAGAAATGGAAAGCACTAAGATCTGAGTAGGGGTACAGGAAAGGCCTCTGTTGAACTGAGACTTGAAGGGAACAGGATTCCAGAAGGAAAAGTTGTGAAATAAGAGCATTCCATGCAGGGGCTACATTCTGGGTTAAGGTACAAGGGTGAAAGATAAAATATTTTGTATGAGAACATCAAATGGGCCAATTTGACTGGAACATGACTATTAGAAGAGTAATAATATGAAGCTGTCAGGAAATATTGGAGCCAGACCATGACGGGCTTGAAATACCAAGTTTATGAAATATTTTGGTGATGATAACAGTTAGCTGAAGAACTCTGATGGAAATTGTTGATGCCAAAGAAAACAGGGCATGAAAATTCTAGTTTTACACTAGCATTGCATAATCCCATCTTAATTTGTTTACCATGTGAATATATGTTTTCACAGATCAGGTTTCTTTATAGTGAGGACTAGCTGGAAAGCATCTCTCAAGTTTTGGGTAGTGGAAATATCAACATAAGCATAATATTTATAACACCCTCTCTACAAGTGTTCCTAAAAATTAATTCCCACTTTTGATATATTGTCAAATTCATAAGGAAATTTGAACTTTGACAAAGTTTTTATGTAGATTTTTTGTGTCAAAGCTCACATGTGAAGCTAAGTGTTTGGATATATTTGGAGAATTTATCACTATTCAGCTTTATTTTCTTCTCACAGATAATCCAGGAACTTCACTCTTTACTATATTCTATTGCTCAAGGTATTGTTTATTAATTTTCTTTGGTAGTAAATGGTTCCCAGTGTTAAAGGAACAAAAACGTTTTACTTACAGTTTAAAGAAAACAAATACAGCTCACAACTCATGTCAGTCACCAATAAGAAAAACCTGCTCTAGAAACTTGGATCATTTCAGGCATTTATATTCATGCCCTTGATGGGTTTTATTCGATGCCAACACTTCAGTCACCATTCTGCTTTCTACATTATTCAGAGTAGGGAGACAGAACTGGATTGGGGTGGGACAAACATTTCCATTTTTATAACACATGTATTGAGAATAAAATCTTATTATATTTGCTAAACTTTAATCTAAGAATGACTTAAACTAATAACAATACTTCTTGAAATAGTTAAAGTAGCATAAACCAAGGTGTAAAAATGGGTTTAGATAATAATATTTATTATAATTATTATTAATAATAGCTAATATTTAATTAGTGCTTACCATGTTCCAGGAACTATGTAAGTGCTTTACAATTATTATCTCATGTGATCCTCACAGGAGTTATTATTATCATTCTCATTTTATAGATGAGGAAACTAAGGCAGAGGTGAACTGACTTAGTAGGTGTCTGAAGATGAATTATAACTCAGTTCTTTATCTTTAGTCATATGAAAAAATGCTCACTACTAATTAGAGAAAAGTAAAATAAAACAACTCTGAGATAACACCTCACACCTATCAAATTAGGCAAAATGACAGAAAAAGAAAAATCACAAATGTTGGAGAGGAAATGGGAAAATTGGGTCACTAATACACTGTTGGTTGAGTTGTGAACTGATCCAATCATCCTGGAAGCAATTTGGAACTATGCCCAAAGGACAATCAAATTGTGTACAACCTTTGATTCATCAATATTTCTACTATATCTATATCTCAAAGAGATCATTAAAAAAGGAAAAAGACTTACATGTACAAAAATATTTGTAGTGACTCCATGGTGGCCAAAATAAATTTGAAATTGAAGGATATTCATCAACTGAGAAATGGCCTAACAAGTTGTAGTATATGAATGTAATGGAATGCTATTTATTGTACTATAAGAAATGATGAGCAGATAGATTTCAGAAAAACCTGGAAAGACTTAGATGAAGTGATCCAAAAAGAAATGGCAGAAACAGAAGAACATTGTATATTTTAACCCAACATTGTATTGGGTTAAATTGTGTGCTGATCAACTATGAATGACTTAGCTCTTCTCAGCAATACAATGATCCAAGATAATTCCAAATGAATAATCATAGAAAATGTTATCCATATGCAAAGGAAGAGTTGGAGAAGTCAGTGCAGAATGGAGCATATGATTTTAACTTTATATTTTTCATGATTTTCTTTCCTTTTGGAATATTTCTTCTTTTAAAATTTGACTCATATAGAAATATGTTTTATGTGATTACATACACATATATATGTACATACACACACACATATTGCTTACCCTTTTAGGGAAATAGAAAAATTTGGAATTGAATTTTTAATTAATGTTAAATTATCTTTATATATAATTGGAAAAAATAAAATATTATTTTTTAAAAAAATTCATCTCTTCCTGATACTGGATCCAGTACTACCTGCAAATTGATTAGATAGTTATTGTTTTTTTTAATTTTTTTATTAAAGTCATTACACTATTGATGTTAGAAAGCATCAGAACTACACTCAAAAAAGTTATCAAACTGTGCATACCCGTTGATCCAGCAGTGTTACTACTGGGTTTATAACCCAAAGAGATTTTAAAGAAGGGAAAGGGACCTGAATGTGCAAGAATGTTTGTGGCAGCCCTTTTTGTAGTGGCCAGAAACTGGAAACTAAGTGGATGCCCATCAATTGGAGAATGGCTGAATAAATTGTGGTATATGAATATTATGGAATATTATTGTTCTGTAAGAAATGACTAGCAGGATGATTTCAGAAAGGCCTGGAGAGACTTACATGAACCTGATGCTGAGTGAAATGAGCAGGACCAGGAAATCATTATACACTTCAACAACAATACTATATTATGATCAGTTCTGATGGATGTGGCCCTCTTCAACAATGAGATGAAGCAAATCAGGTACAATAGAGCAGTAATGAACTGAACCAGCTACACCCAGTGAAAGAACTCTGGGAGATGACTATGAACCACTACATAGAATTCCCAATCCCTCTATTTTTGTCCGCCTGCATTTTTTATTTCATTCACAGGTTAATTGTATACTATTTCAAAGTCAGATTCTTTTTCTACAACAAGATAATTGTTTGGACATATATGCATATATTGTATTTAACTTATACTTTAACATATTTAACATGTATTGGTCAACCTGCCATCTGGAGGAAGGGATAGGGGGAAGGAGGGGAAAAGTTGGAAAAAAAGGTTTTGCAATTGTCAATGTTGAAAATTTACCTATGCATATATCTTGTAAATAAAAAGTTATAATAAAAAGCATCAGACATTTTGATCATATATTAATTTCCCATGAATAGAATTATACTAACTAGAAATTTCAAGATGGTTAGCAGAAATGAATCAGGATAATTTTGATCAGATTATAGATACAATCCCATTTTAACACAACTCAAAATACATATAAATTAAATTTATACCACAAATTTCTTGAGTAGATGGGATCATCTGTAGAGGAAAAGAAACTTTCATTTTGCAAAAAAAAAAAAAAAAAAAAAAAAAAAAAAAAAAAAAAAAAAAGATTAACCATAGATTTTATTTGCATTATTGTAGTAATCTGAAGTATTTTTTCAAGATATTAAACTTTTTCTGAAAAAAATGATGCACTTAGATTAGATCATTTCTTTCATCTTTGAGTCCAATATTACTTTGATAAGCATTGGAGAAGCTAAGGGGTCAAATAAACTAGGAGTAACTGCCAGATGAAGACCAGCCAGGGTCATTCATCCAGTATGTGTTTAGAAAGAGAATTTGAACTCCTATCTTTGACTCTGAGTCTAACTCTCTATCATGCCAGGCTGCTTTTTTTCACTGTTCACAGAACTTGCCAAATGTTTTTCACCTGTGAGGTCAGTATGGAAAGAAAATTGAATGGGTTTTGGTGCTTGCTTTGCCACTGATTAGTTAGTTAGCTGTCAGTTACTTTCCCTTTTCTGGAACTCAGTTTCTTCATCTGAAAAAAGAGGAAATGGCACTAGCTTATCTCTAAGGTGCCTTTCAGCTCTGTGATTTGCCATAGTTTAGAGAAGGAACACCTAAAGTAAAGAGAAAGGAAATGAGATGGTTCATGCTGATTCATTGGCTTCCTCTTTAGCTCCAACTGCCTAGGCTCCTCGCCTTCTAACTGTCCTCAAAATGGAGCTCAGTTCCTGGTGCATGGGCGAGAAACAAACACTAAAGACCTCTAAGGAACAGGAAACTGGTGTGAGGCCATACTTTTCCAGACAAGGATACTGGGGAAGAAAGCAGAAACAAATCACTCCCACCCTCTTCTGCCCAAACATCACAAAAACAATGGATGAATAAACTTCATAAGTCAATTTCCTTGGACTTCAATACCAAAGGGACAATGATTTGTCTGTGATTGAGTGATGATTTCTTGCTTTTAAACTAAGAGATATTATAGAAAGAACAAAGGAGCCGGGTTTGTGGGGCAAAGAGACAGATTAATTTGATTTGAAGGAAACACAGCTTCCATTGTATGTGCAAGGTCCTCTCCCTGCTTCTGTAAACCATGCAGTCAGAAATAGGAAACTCCTTTGGGACAGTGTTATTTTAATGTTTAAATATGGAGAATATTTGAAGCCCAGTAAAGCAAAGGAGGGACCCAGTCCCATATCGGAAACACAGGCTTCCGGAGCCAAGCAAGTGACCTCACATGAATGACCTTCCCTACTACTTAGCAGCCCTATTTACTTTTCAGTTCCTGGAATTGTTAAGAAAATCCCTTTGGTAATGAGAGAAGAACTCGGTATAATCACTGGCTTCTTATGATGCATTAGGAAAAAAAAAAAGGGGGGGGGGACAGATTGGCTACTAAGAACTGAGATTTGTGGTCTTGAATTCCATCTGATCTCTAGAAATATAGTCATTTTCAATTATTATACTTTCCCCAGATTCTGTCTGCTCCTCCATTTCCTCCCAAAGGATCACACTGAACCTGAGAGATTCTCCCCCCCCCCCAGGCTGGGGTTAAGTGACTTGCCCAGGGTCACACAGCTAGGAAGTGTTAAGTGTCTGAGACCATATTTGAATTTGGGTCCTCCTGAATTCAGGGCTGGTGCTCTATCCCCTGCGCCACCTAGCTGCCCCGAATCTGAGAGATTAAAAATGAGATCAGATAAGGGGGTTTCTATAATTCATAGTTACCTTATTCTGCCACTCCCCTCCATGTCACCATAATTAGGTTGAGCTCCCTGGTTGTTCTGCTACAACTTTTGACTTGGAAACTGAGTGTTGGAAAGCATTACCTTAGTCAATGCAGATCACAATCCCTCTTTGTCTTAATAGATAAGTCCTACAAAGTTACATAAGACTTATAGAAAGAAAATGACTTACCCATGATCACTTAGCTAGAAAGTACTGAAGGTGGGAATTTGAATCCAAATCTATCTGACTATAAGTCCAACATTCAATTCACTATGCTACACTGTGTCTACTATAACAATAGCAACACAATTGAAAATAGGAAAATCAGTAAATTAGGATGTTGTCTAGCATTTTGTAAATCTAGTTTTGTAGGGCTGTTATTCATTATTCTGTTTATTTTTACTATATTTAAGAGATTTTAGTTCAATCTAACCTTTTTAACTTTAGTCAGAATGTAGCACAAAACTATTACTATGTATGTATAGTCTACGAATTAGGTAGTCACATCGTATGGATACATGATTGCCATTGCAACACCTCCAAAAACCATTTCTCATTATATGTATTTTAGAACTAGAAGGAGCCTGGCTAGCTACCTATTGAAATTCATCATTTTGCAAATGAGGAAGTTGAAACCCAATGAAATAAGATGAGTGGTCCAAGGTCATACAATTATTACATTGAAGAGCTGAAACGAGAGTCAAGAATCTCTTGACCAAAGCCTTAAATATGGAGTTTGTACTTGGAGAAACACACCTGAGCTTTGGGAAAAAGCAGCATAGAAAGTGTCCTCCATTGACATTACAGAAGGAAGGACACAAGTAGAGACAGCTTTCCTGATGGAAAAGCTACAAGAGGAAGGGTATTTAGAGTGGGAAATGGAGTTCATCCCAGAACATGAACAGAATACAAGTGCTAAATTTGCCACCCTGGGGCAGAGTCCTACATTGACAATAATTTGTGGTTTTCCAAGTCACTATGTGGCTAGAAGGGATCTATTTCTATTTATTTTTGGCATACCTGTTCTTGAGTATTCCTCATCAAAGGATTACTGACTTAGAGTTGAAAAGAACTCTGGAATTACCTATTAATCCCCAATAATACAGTCTATGACCTATTTCTACTGTTTTGACTCAGAACCATGAGATTCCATCTCTTCAATTTATGAAAAGCTCACTTATATTTCAAGACCCACTTAAAGCTCTATTACATAAAATAAAATTTCTTAATTATTAAGTACCAGTCTCTCTCAGTCCTCTGAAATCTATAGTATTTTTGGTACCTCTCACTTATAACTTATAAGATTTTTTCTAGAAAGGAACTTAGGTCATTTAATCAAGTCTCTCATTTCAGAATTTTTTTTACTTTTACAAAAATAAAGCCTAGGAAACATGGATTAGCATAGATCAAGATGTACTCATCAACAGAAAAGTACATGGAAATGCTTGACCCAGATGTGCCAGCACACGCAACTCACATTTTATATTTTCTTATGCTAGGGAGGTCTCATGACTTGATTTATATTACACATGTAGTAAGTGACAAGAAGGCAAGATTGAAAATTCAGAATGTTTCATAGATATCTTAAAGTCAACATGTCCAACACTAAACTCATTATTGATCGTCCAATCTCTTCTCTCTTTTTAATTTCTCTATCCTTGTTGAAAATACCACTATTCTTTCAGTCACTTGGACTCACACCCAGGTGTTGTGCTAACTCCTTTTAGACTACCCATATCTAATTTGTTGCTGTTAAGGTCTGCAGGTTTTACGTGGGTAACCTCTCTTTCATATGCCCCTTTCTATCCTCTGGCACTGCTACCATCTTGATGCAGGCCATTACCATCCCGTCCCTAGATATTTGTAATAATCTAAGGTTCCTCAAATGAGAAACTCTATCCCCTCATTCTGGACATACTTGGGATGCTCTCCCTCCTCATTTCTGCTTCCCGGCTTTCCTATTTTCCTTCAAGTCCCAGCTGAATTTCTATCTTTTACAGGAAGCCTTTCCTAACCTCCCTTAAATTTGATGCTTTTCCTCTGTTGATAATTCTTACTTTATCCTTTATTTTGCTAAAATAATGAGTGAGGACTGTCAGAAAAAGACAAAGGAAGCTAGGCTTGGATTTTGTCTGGGCACTTGTGCTCAAATAAACCATTAGACCTTCAGACTAACCATTCTAAGTTCTAAGGAGATTGATAATTCCTTTTTGAAGATCCTTAAAGTCTGAAGATCAGCTGAAACTCATGAGTGCCATAGAATAGTAACAAGGAAAGTAAAGTGTGGAAATAATGAGCCATATTTTCTTGACTGTGCTTCTAAACAAAGAACAAAAGAAAATAGCAACTCACTAAGACATGATAGATGGACTCTTCTTCTGTGAATTTAAAAATCTGCCTCTGATGGGGAGCAGAATGAACAATAAAGAATATATTTTGAAGCAGGATTTTTTTGGCCATGACTAGAGGATGTCAAACATCTGACTAGAAAGGGGAAGAATATGAAGTCAATCATTTTAAATGGTTTCAAATATTGTTAATATCAACATCATGCTAATCATATTATTAATCATAGTATTAATTAAATTTAATTAATTAAATTATTAAATTAAATGATTAATTAAATTAATCATACTATTAATCATAGTATTAATTAAATACTTAATAAATTTTTTGCTTATTGGCAGTGATTTGGCATCTTGAAGACAAAACTTATGGAGAACTGACATCATTTTTTTTTTTTCATCTAGATTTTTAAAATTTATTCTGTCAATGCAGAAACTGTGTAGAAATTTAATTCTGCCTTAATGATCTTCTGGGAGTTTTTTAGATAGAAATGTGCCATGATAGATAAACAACTGGACTTAGTGTCAGGAAGGCCCAGCTTCAAATTCCAGTTATAATATTTACTCACTATGTGATCATGATCACATCACATAACTTCTCTGACCCTCACTTTCCTCATTTGTAAAATAGTAATGATATTATTTATAGAATCTCTCTCACAAGACTTCTGTGAGGACCCCCAAAATAAAGTTTTAAGGCACTAAATAAATATTAGTAACAATGAATTAATGAATGAAAAGGCAGGAAGTAGACATTTGCAATATACTCAGAACTGGTTTAAGTATTGAGATACAAACAAGAAAAATGAGACAGCTTCTGACCTTAAAGAGTTTATATTCTATCAAGAAAAAAAAAAAAAGCAACTTACAAGAGGGGTAGCTGTAGAGTCACAGGAGAGTGAATTAATCCATAGAAAAGTTGGTCATTCAAAAAACAATGGTAATTTTGATTATTTGATTACCATGCACAGTAAGATAAAGAGGTTGAAAGCAGGAAATTAGAGGGAAAGACACATATAGTCATTGGGTAGATAACAAGTTGGCCTAGGTGGATGGCTGGGTGGTCTGAGATCATCTAAATATAAAGTTTGCACTCAGTCACCAATTCTCTCTCTGTCTCTATCTCTGATTCTGTTTCTGTCTCTGTCTCTCTCTGTCTTTCTTTCTCTGTTTTTCTGTCGCAATATAAAATTTTATGATAGCCTCAGAATACATCTCCATTCCATATCTTTATGCCTACAGAAAATAACTCTTGAGATGTTACCTCTTAAATATTTGCTGCACTGAGTGGGACAAGAGAAACACAGATTATGCAAAATAATGGAAAATCTGAAAGACATATTTTGACTTTTATTAGAAAATTTGGTTATGCATTAATGTTTTACTTAGATTAATATTAACACAGTTTTCATTCCCTTTGCATATAGCAGAAACAAAAATGTTGGAGCATGTTTTTGCTCACTAAATAAAAATCTGACAGGATGTGACTATAGACCCTTGTACAATTTCCAAGTCTATGTATGTATTGTATGTATGTATATATTGTTAAACATGTTTATGAGGAAAATGAGAGGCAGTATATAATTCAGAGATATTACTCCATGTTGATGTTTAGCCATGGAAACAAATTGGAAATAATGCATGACAGCTGAATTCAAGTAATCAAAGACTATTACATGAAAGATTAGATTTATTTTTAATTGGGAGTTAAAGTTAAAAAAAAATATATTGGCCTGGAAGTAAAGAGAAAAAGGTTCTTTGTAAATCTCTCTAATGAGTGTGTCATACAGGGCAAATCATTTTATCCCTGTGAGAAGTAAAATAAAATCATATTTTACTAATTATTAGGAAATGAACTGGTAATTTTCTAGTAGAAATTATACTGACTTTGGGTGCCAACATATGGTTTATAAAACACTAGTTATAGGATCCTGTGATGATTTGGTTAATTTATGCTCAAAGGGATTTCAGTTTGTTTACTCTAATTCTTTAGCCAATCTTTCCTACCCCACTTCTAGTCTCATTTTTCAAGATGGTTGGAACCTGGTAATATGAGAACTCATATGCTTGCTTGGATATTCAGTTATCTATCTTTCCTATGAACATGTAATGATTATCCTTTTCCTTTCCTTCCTACCTCCAACCCAAATGTTGGTTACTATTGAAAAAAAAATTATTTTCCTCTTCAAATTTCCTGGTTCAGACCTGGTTCTGAAATTCTTCTCTTTTCCTTCTCTTCCCTTTCCTTCTTTCTTCCCTTTTTCCCTCCCTCTTTTCATCTCTGTTCTATTCTCTATATTGTTTTTACTGCATATTTTAATACATATTTTTAAAAGTTTCTAACAATAACAATATCTGAAGGAATGATGTGATTAGATGCAATTTTTTTTTAACATCAGAGTCCAATAGAAGACTGCTGAAGTTAGGTCTAATTCCTGAGTTTTATCAGAATCCCCATCAGTGCAGCTCACCCCCTCACCCCCAACCTTGACCCTTCTAACCATCTATGAAAATCTTCACTATTCTTCAATATTCAATTCATCCCTACTCACACTTCTATCTCTCTATGTGAGTTTTCCTAGCCTACACTGATTTGTCCTTTTTCTGAATCCTTTTTTGCCTCTAGTTTGTACCAGCCAGTTGAACATATTTTTTTTTATTATTTCATCTCTGATTCCTCCTTTTCCCCTCCTCAACCAGATTATAACCTCCTTTAATCAGTCAACAAGTATTTTTAAGCACCTATTATGTGCTAGGCGCTATACAAGTTGGATATATAAGGGGGGAAATGGAATGTATATTCTATCAGAGGAGACAACATATATTTTGATATGAATATATGTTCATACTGAAGGAATACAAAAATGGGGAAATAGTAGCATTTTGGGAAGGAAGATCAACACTTCATATGGAAGATAGCACTTGATTTGGTTCATGAAGGAATTAATAAATTCTATGAAGTGTAGGTGAGGAGGAAGAGCATACACATGCATGGAATGGATGAACTATACAAAAGCATGGATATGGAGAATAGAGTGCCTCATGTGAAGAAAGCCATTTTGAGCAGACAATAGAGTTAGGAAAGTAGAATAATGTATAAAGAAGCTAAAAGAGTATGTTGGAAGGGCTTTACAAATCCAATACTGGAATTTGTGTTTTATTCTAGAACTAATGGCAAGGAACTAAATTTTATTAAGCCAGGAAGAGATACAATTAGATCTATGATTAGTGAGAATCACTTTGACAGCTGGATGAATTTGGATTAGAATGAGAAGCAACTCGAGGCAAGAAAATCAGGTCTAAGGTTATTACAATAGTCCAGGTGAAACATAATAATGACTCTTATTAAGGTATTGAATGTTTGAGTAATGAGAAAATCACTGTGATAGATATTGTGGAGGTAGAAATGGAAAGACATAACAATTGGTTGCATATGTGAAAAATGAGACCTTGCAAAAAAGGATCATATAATAATTTTAATATATTGGTGGCCCATAGTAGATATTCAATACATTTTTTTCATTTTAATATTTTATTAAAGATCTGATACCTTTGCATATCATAGAGATAACAAGATCTTACCAAGGTGGCCCCACAGGCAATTTGCCATTTAAGAATCAGCCAGACTTATTATGTTAGGGAAGATGCATCACTAGAAAGCTGGTCACTATGAGAACATTTTCCCCATCATAAATCACAAAAAGCATTCGCTAAGGAATGGAAGGGTTGCAATCTATATGAGTTAAAGTACTCACATCGGTAAAATCATGAAGGTTTGAAGTATTGATGCTATTATGGTTATAGTAGATTTGGTCAGGAACTCAGCTAGGAATATCCATTGAGGACACACTGTGATGAAGCCTAACGATCACAGATAAAATGTCAGCCAGCTGGTTAAGCACAATCTCAGACATACAAACATTTCAGCTCAGTTTGCCCTCTCCAGATAACAGTTCAAAGATCAGAGGAGAAAACAATCCACATAGCTGAGACTTGAGCCTTACATATGCCCTACTCAATCTTTTCTGCATGTTTAATTCTTTTGGATAGCCCTGGAGAAAATAGCACCATGTTTTATAAAAGAGAAGGGCTATATAATGCAGGAACTCCGGCATCTTTCTAGGGAGTCTATTTAGCACCTGGCTAGAATCTGTTGAACCAATCAAGTTTTATAAATTTCAACTGAATATTCAAGTCTTCTCTATAGAGATGGAAGTCCTGAGCCTGCTTTTTGCAGGATATTTTTCCAATGCCACCTCCCCCTTCACATACTCCATGTTATAGCTTAAATGTACCTATTTATTTTTTGTCTTCTCCGTTAGAATGCATGATTCTTGTGGACAAGTACTGTTTTGTTTGTTTTATCTTTCACTTCCAGTCTACTCCTTAACTGAGAGCTTGGCACATGATAAGCATTTAATAAATTCATGTCAACTGATTGTCTACTTGACCAAGTCCTCAGGATAGTGATTATCACACAAAAGTTATTTATCCAAGAAGTTTTGCAAAATGTGAACAGTGAAGTTTATGCAGATCTGAATGTGTGGCATTAAGCCAAACTACAAAGGCAAAGGGTAGATGGACAGGAAATAGGTAGCTCTGTTATCATCCAAGAATAGTCAGAGCTCAAAATATTGCATTTTGAATATGCAGATTTGCAATTTAAAGGCCCAGGAAAAGAAATTCTTGCTTTTATACCAAAAAAGCCTTTATTTTTTTTAGGGTTCTGTATATTTTACAATGAAATATCTAACACAGATCATAATTGTACAGTTGTACAAACCACTCTGTGGAGTCCTTAAGTAAAAGCACTTAAAACACACATCTTTGGTCCATTACATTGCCATTAAAATGAGAAGGTTCAAGTTTATTTGACTCCTTATTTCCCCAAATCTAATGAATTAATATAGTGTACCATGGGTTTAGTCACCTGAATAGCAACTTGAAATAAATAAGTTCTTTTTTTCTAAGAGCTTTTTCTGGATCATCTGGATCCATATAGTCTGGATTAAAAAAAATCACTAGGGATTTCTTGAAGGTCAGTAAAAATTCCAAGTATTCTGGGTAATCTCTATTCCATACATCTATTTTTAATCAGGATTCCTTGAGATTACTTTCTTCAATTAATCATAGGCTTAAAAGTTCCACCCACTCCTCTAAGAATTAGGCATCCTAGAAGACTTCAGTGACATCTTTGCCTTTAGCTATCTCCTTCCAGCAGATCCCTTTTTTGGTGTATGTGTGTATGACCAATTCTCACAAAAAGAACTCTTATTACACATATCAATTCCCCTATGCTCAGTCTGCATCATTATTCCTTGAGTCAGGAAACTACATCTGCTATACCAGTAGCACTGATTGTGCAATTAATTAACTTATCCCAAAGGATTGGGAAACATCTTTTGTAGTATCATAAATTCTAAAATAGACTGTCCCATTGAAAATAATTCTATCTGGATAGTAACTTCATCACTCTGTGATCTTTATAAGACAATACCCCAGGATTTCGAATTCCTTCTCAGTACAGGATTTTCCTAACATCAACTTTCAAGCAGATTCACACAAAATCTATGGCATAATCACAGTAGAAAGAAATGGCTCTACCTGTAGTAGAAGAGACAAAATCACCAGAAAACTATACCCAGAATTGTGTTTATGCATTGACACCTATTTACACTTACCATTAAAGGCAAAATTAAGGATTTGCTAAATTATCCCATCA
This sequence comes from Sminthopsis crassicaudata, assembly GCF_048593235.1. Lineage (NCBI taxonomy): Eukaryota > Metazoa > Chordata > Mammalia > Dasyuromorphia > Dasyuridae > Sminthopsis > Sminthopsis crassicaudata. The sequence goes on from NC_133618.1 coordinate 154,835,519, forward strand.
GAAGCAAAGTCCTCCTTATTTTTTTTGAATATGGATCATATAATCTATTATGCATTTGTAATGCTTTTTTGTTTGCTTTTTGTTTCCTTGAATGCTGCAAATACAATAGTAATTTGACTCTCTTGATGGGGGAATCTGTTTTCTTGGAAACAGCAGTGCTGATCTCATAACCAGGAAATCCTTGATGAAGGAGATGACCTATTCTGTCACGATCATAGGTTGGAAAGAAAGTGGAGTTGGATGCATATATAGACAAAGTACAAAACCCAAAAGCTGGAGAATATGTTGCTGCCTGTATAGTTCCTTCCTGCAGTTCATCTAAAAAGGAGCCACAAAGTGCCTTTCCTAAGTACCAGTACAATGATTATAAGGTAGGAGTAAAGACCACTATAAAAAACATTTCCATATATGACTGGGATATTTTATAGGAACCCAAGTAGCACAATATAATCCAAAGATATGGGTACTGAAATAGCAAAAGTGATCTCAGGCCTCATTAATTAAAGTGGATTTTCAAATTACTCCTGGTTAGAGTGTTGCCTGCTCCTTTAAGCAAAAAAAGAATAAGATTGGTTGAACAGCACCCAAATATACACTGCATCATTCAAAATCAAATTAGTTGATTATGCCAAGTCCAATTACATGGAAATGCTAGTATTATGCCACATTAATACTGAGGTTAATATGTCAAAGGAAGAACTTCAAAGGATAAAAGGACTGCAATAACACAAAAGTTTCAATTTATTCAAACCATCCACTATATTAAATACCATAGAAAACCCCATCCTCCTGGTAGTTGCCCACCCATTCTTCTTTCCTTTCTCTTTTAACTGGACTTTTCAGTAAGATGGTCCACCTGGTTTGTCTCAATTCATCTACATACTTAGAAACTTAGAATCTAATGAATTACTTTGTTGGTGGAATAACAAATGGAATAGGGAGAGCAGAGGTTGAAAGCAGGAGACTAGTAAGTTATCTCAATAACATAGGTTAGAGGTAATGAGAGCTTATGGTGGTGGCTGTTTCGGTGAAGATAAGGGGAATGAATGAGAGTGATATATGAATAGATATAGCATTTGATATATAACTGGAACTGAGGTGATAGGTGAGAGAAAAGGAAGAATTAAGATAGAGCCATGATTATAATCTAGATGGTTAGACAAGATAGTTCTGCCCTCAAAAGAAATATAGGAATTGGAGGAGGAGCAGGTTTAGGGAAAAGATGGGGAGCACCATTTTGGAAATACTGAGTTTGAGAGATCTATGAGGTACCCAAATGCTTCCTAGAAGGCAGTTGATAATTAGGAAGTAGTGATTAGGAAAACTGTGGGAAAAAAAAAAAAGTTAAGTCCTTTACATGAAGCAGATGAGACCATTAAGGGAAAAAATATAGAAAGATAAAGGAAGAAGGCTTGAAAGAAAGTTCTGGGGATTATATGCACCAAAGAAAATAAGAGATGGATGATATCCCAGCAAAGGAATGTAATAAGCAGTTAGTGGAAGTTAAGTTTGGGGAAGTGAGGTATAAAGATATGAGTAAAGTTGCTAGAAACTCAAAGGCAACTAAAGTTGAGAAAGCAGTTGTGCTAGGCAGTCTCCAGTTCCTATATTATTGTGCCACATCAGCTTCTCACTCCACTCAAAACAGTGGGCATTTTATCTCCTGACAATCTCAGAAATGGTACACACAATTTGCAGAATTTCCAGTGATGGTCTCTTTTTTTTTGCTCTCTTTTCTTGATAATTATATATTCATTGGGGATAGGAGATGGGGGAGGTGAGGAGTAGTATAATGTACCAAATTGTTCCAGGAGTCAGGAAGGAAGAGGATGAGTTCTCTTACTGAAAAATTCTCTATCCCTACCTTTATTTATCTGCCTATTTTATAAATCCCCTTAGTTTCTGAACAATTGTTTCTGAATTGGGTGTGACTAGTTTGTTCTAGCCTGGTTTCCTGTCTTGCCATTAGCCTCCCTCTTTGAAACAGATTAATTCATTTCAATTTCCAGGGAGGCCAAGATAGAGAGACTAAGGGAGTTAGAAATTCTATCACGTGAGAAACTTCTAGACCTAGAAGGAATGCTTGCCTCCCAGACCTACCATTTCCTAACAGAAATGTCTTCAGTTCAAAGGACAGAGGGCAGTGATTGATTTCCTAGGGACAAGAAAACAATAAAATGAAAACATCTTCCTTATCTCAGTAAAATTGTCATAGCATTCTCTCAAGTCAGAGTTACTAAGAATGAAAAAATTGTATACTATAGAGAGTAAGGAGCACCAGAAGTAATCCAGTCCATCTCTTTTATTTTATAGTTGAGGCCCAAGGAAGCTAAGTGAATTGCCTAAAAAATCAGATGCAGGATTTGAACTTAGGTACTTAACTCAAGAGCCAATGTTCTTTTCACTATACCAGATCACAGAATTACTGAATTTTAAACGGGAATGAGCCTTAGAGACTCTCTACTCTAATCTCTTCATTTTATAGGTAGAATAAAAAAAATAAAAACTGAGAACCAGAGAAATAGACTATCCCACTACCCAGATTTCCTCATTTTTCAAAAGAGAATCTTTCCATCAATAGGAAATGCTGAAAGTAAATTATTTTCTGTTATACTAGAAAATGCTTTATTTGAGCATATTTCCCCATTTTATGCCTTACTTATTATGAGTTATCAGATCATCATTGAGCAAAGTTATCACTATAATCACATATGTTATAAGGCTCTATTTGATTTATATATGTACATTTATACACATATAGAGATATAAGTATATGCTTGTATATGTACATATATACACATACATATAAGTATAAATATCTATATACAAGCATACACATACAAATACATACATATTTGTTTGAAGAGAGTCTTCAAGGATCCATTTTGGGATGAGCAAGTGAAGAGAAAGGCCTTGAGCAGATTAAAGAGAAAGAATGTATGAAGAAGTTGGAGGACTTTGAACTTGTGGAAAAGGGCAAAAATTGAATTTGGCAAGGAGATATTTGGTAGAATTTGATAAGAAGTGAAAGGAAGTAAATGTCCCCATCAGATAGAGGTAATGAATTGAAAAGAAAGCATCTGAAGAGAACCTGGTGAGAAGAAATAGGCACTTGGCAAGACAACAGAGAAAAGGCAATTAAAGAAAATTGGAGAAAAATAAACAATAGTAAGTAAAGATAAAGAAAAATGTATATGGTTATTAAGTTGTTGAAGAAAATGGAAAGGAGTCTAAGACAACAGAGGGAAAATTAGCACAATATTTGGCATATAGTGGTTTATATAAATACATATATATATATATATATATACATATATAGTGGCATATAGTGCTTAATAAATGTTCATTGAATTGAATAGAATTAAAATTTTGTTTGTTGAGTGAAGAGTGGAAGAATATTTTGCAAAGAAAGGACAGAAAAAAGATTATGGTATATTTGGAGCTAACATAAATTTGAGTTCTTTTGTTTTCCCCCCTGAAGAATACAATGTTCATTTTAGGAAAATAGATGTTGTCCTCCATGGAATAAGGTAGTTACAGTATTGTTATTGTATAGTAGGGACTGGAGGAAGAGAAAATTAGTAAATATTGGTAGTTCACTACTCAGGAAATTGAGAAAACTATCTGCTTACTGATAAAAATAGAGAATCTATTATCTCTATTCAAGACACAGTAGAGCCTCTACTGAAACTTACTGAAATTAGATTGCTACTGTCTACTTCTATGATTCATTTATCAAAGTCTTGTTTGTACATAATTGTTTACATGTTGTTTACCTCATTTGATCATGAGCTCCTTGAAAATAAATATTGTCTTTTGTTTGTCTTTGTGCACTTGATTTTTAACATGGTACCTACTACATGGTAGGCATTTAATAAATATCAATTGAATGAATGACTGAAGAAGAAACTTAATAAGCCTTTTAGAGCATACAAAGTCCTGGACCCATTGAAGATAAGGAATCCAAAAGAAAAATAAAATTGGAAAACTGGTGTCTAAAAATGAAAATTGGATCTCTGACCACAAAATAAAATATAGTTATGATAGATTCTTTGCCAGAGAGAGTATACTTAACAAAAGATAGCAAGAATGTGTTTGCTGGGTCTTGAAAATCCAATAAAAAAGATATAGTCTAAAAATAATGAGGGGAGGAGAAAACAAATACCTACTCATCTAGACACTATAGAGTAGCAGTTGAGATACCTAGACATTCATGAGACAAAATTTATAGAATGAAATAGCAGCTAATAAAACCTCAAAACATTTACACACAAATGCCCAAAGTTTAAGCAACAAGCAATATAAACTTGATGTTCTAAGAGAGGGGGAAGTGTAGACTTCACAAGCATCATTAAAGCTTTGACTGTAACTACAAGGGCTGTCATAGTTCTGTAAGAATAATTTCAGAATGAGTGACTGGTATAATAGAACTATAGACTGGTTTGGGAGTGGGTTAAGTAAGAGAGGCTGAAAATGATTAGGTAAACAGACCATTTATTTCCTGTGGAGAAAGAAAAAAATTCATAAAAAGATGATGATAATATATGTTTATCACATCTTAAAAGAAAGGTGATAGAGTAGAGGTTTAAAATGAGATATACTGAGACACAGCTTTAGACACAGACTATGCTTTCTTTGGTTTAACCATTATTTATTATAAGGGGAAGAAATCAATGAGAAGTTGATCTAAACTAGTGGGTAATGATAAATATACAAAAGAAAAAAGAAAATCATAGTAATGAAACATTTAAAAATATGCAGAAAGTAAAGTTCTAAAGGGAACAAAATACCAATTTGACTATGAATTTGTTATATTAATATACACTTTTTAAAACACAAAAAATAATACTGTGGGGAGAGCTGAGTCATATAACCTGACTTTGAATCTTGGCTCTGATATTTAATAAATTGTGTCACACTGCGAAAATCACTCCAGTCTTTTGGGCCTCTGTCTCAACTCTAAAATTAAGAGGTTGGTCTAGATGATCTCTAAGGTTCTCTCAATGTCAAAATCATATGATTCTCTCCAGTTAGAGTTTTGTGAGACAGATTAAAGGGAGGAAATAAAGATTACTTTGGTAGTTCCCTGTGGGAACACCTCCTCCCTCCATTTATTTTTTATTATGAGTATAATATTTTTAAAGGCTAGAGTCTAGAATTTCTTGAAACCATATTTATAAGGTATTACACAGCCATTCGTATTTATGAAAGAAGTCTGACCAACTTTGGAAATGTCTCACTCTAAAGAATATGAAGTGCCTTTTACAATTTCCAGAAGAAAATGTCCTACAATAAGTCTATAGACATTTGTCTCTGTCTTAAGAAGCAGATTCCTTTATTTGATTATGCCCCAACCCACTAGGGTCCAACATGTTAGTAAAAGCAAGCAGATGTCTCCCCAACTCCCACAGAATAAACCTTGAAACTATTGGCTGAATTACCCCAGTTTGGGTAATGTGATACCAATCTGGCCTCTCTTTTCTACAGTGTTACCAGTCCTGGGTGGTCTTGATGTTCATGAGAGACAATAGGCCAACCAGACTATTTGTATTATGCATATGATATTTAATTTGTGGTGCTTTCCATTGTCCTGACTAGTGGGCACATTTCCCAGGAGGTCTATAATGGGAGTTTGGAGTCCCACTGTCTTCTTACCCCATGCTATTCATTTTCCACACAGGGGACATATGAAGATTTTGTTGGTGGCATTGAAATTCCAAATGTGTAGCAGAATCATATACTATGAAGTTAGTATTACAGCAGCAGAATCAGAGAATAAAATCTTGTAATGGAGAAATGGTCTTAAGCCTTCCATAGCTCCTTACCTTCTCTTTGTCAAATTTCTGTCCTCCTTAAATATCCAGAAAGCAATGCCTTTAAATTGAGCATATATCAGGGGAAACAGTAAAGAATAGGGTGGAAAAAAGAAAACCAAGCAAGTGATTCCAGTTAGAAATCCTTCCTTCTAATAAAAGTGGAAAGAGTTGAGCTCAACAATTTCTTGACAAAGATGTAGATGCTGAGCATCTGTCAGAGGAATAAGATTGCTACCTAAAATACAGTTGCTATGAATTTCTTACCCATCCCATCCATTTTATATGCTTATGTCCAGACAGAACAAGGTTACTTCTGGTCGTGCAGTAGCCTCATAACTTAGATTATAGAATCTGTGGTTATCTTAAGGACTCCCCAATAGATTATTTTGGAGTGAGTCTAGGATATTGGATTCCCATTTAAACTTCCTAATCAGCCAATACTATATTAATGTAAAGTTATGATAAATCACTCAACATGCATAAATACTACTCAGCAGGCAACCCTGATTCTTACTAAGATTGTATGAAAATAAAGTGAGTACATTCATAAGGGAACTAGATTTAAGGGCTATATACTGGATCAATTCACATTTTGGGTAAATTTAGGGAGATTTCAAGTATGGTCATTGAAAGTTCTTGTTGGAACTAGCAGCATTACTATCTAGACTACTAAAATAAAAGAAAGAAACACTTCAACAGAATTAAACATAGATAGAGGCGTAGAAATAATAGAAAGGATAGGGTACCCTAAAAAGCAAGGTCTTAGACCAAAAAGTAGGTGAATGTAGTTTTATGTACATTTTCACCTATCTGGTTCTTACTTCTCTAAGGAACTTTTCATATTCAAAAACTTATACCTATATTATCCATCTTCCTAAATCAAATATCTTATATCTACATAGTTTTATTTTTACCCTGTAGTGTAGACTTTAAAAAGGAGTTACATAGCCAAAAATGTAGTGATAAGGCTAAGTTGTAGAAGTGATCTATCATGAAATTATCCCTATCAGTCACTGATCTCTTGGGAAACTTCGGAAAGGTCCCTTTTCCCCTGTCAGGCTATAAACGTAATTAACCATTCCATCCCAATAACATATGAGGGCTAATGAAGACATATCTTGAAACCACTTAAAGAAAGAAAGGAATGAAGTGGGGATCAATCAAAAAATGTATTGAGTGTTTTCTCTGTGGCTAGCACTGTGTTCAGCTTATTTTTGTATGAAAACCCAACTTTTTTCCTCACAAATTTATTATGTAATTGAGATGAGGTACATAGATATAAAACCATGAAGGAAACAGATAATTTTATATGGCCAAGCTTGGCTGTAAATGAAATGAAAATATCCTTCATTCTTCTTTTTAGAAGTGTGTGTGGGGAGGAATACACTGTCAGAGTAGATTGATATATTCTTTAGTTTAGTTAATTTGTTTTTTTTCTCCTCTGTCTCTATTTCTATCTCTCTCGATCTTTCATACTCTTTTGTTTTGTTTTTATTATAAAGGATAGCTCAAATATTAGGGAAAAAGAAAACAACATATTTTGAAAGAAAGATGATACAGAAATATAAAAATTCATAATTAAAAAATGTAGAAAATGTAAATGTAAAATGTAAAATGTAAAAAACTGCAGAAAAAAAATCTACCATATACTAATGCAATATGATAAAGGACTAATCTAGGTGATGTAAATAACAAAGACAAAGGGAGTAAGAAATGAGGCAGAACAGCATGGTTTTCAGGAATGGATAGTGTTGAGAAAGAGTAGGCCATTGTAGTGTTCTGAGCAGAGGAGTAGCATGATGAATGACCTTTGAAAGGAAAATTCACGTGGCAGCAATGTGTGAGATGATTAGAGGAGGAAAGATAAATAGGAAGAATTGCATTATCATTGTTCATATATTATACTTTTATGTCTTGGGGTATTTTTTTAAAATATAAGTTGGTTTTGTTTGTACATCTCATTGACTTTCTATTTGGAGATAGTAAATCCTGCATGCAGCATTGTAGTCTGTGAAGATCTAAAATAGAGACTTAAAGTACAATGAAAAGATGCATCTTGGGCATGAAAAGGTTATAACAAAATGGAAACAAAGAATTACTTTAGGAAAATGGAATAGAAAATGTGATCAAAGAAATATATGAGCAAAAAAGATAATGAACTTATCACATCCCTAGACAATCTATGTCACTGGTGTTCTCAAGATGTCTAGAGAATGTGAGGAAGAAGGGCCATTTGCACATTGGATGTACTCTCTGTGATGAATTTATGGAATAAATGGAAAGAGTCACAGAGGATAAATCGGCACAGAATTGTTATAATCTGCATCTTTGGAAAGCACTCCCAAATTGATAAGATCACAGAGATATATTTGAGAAAATTCTTCAATCCTACCCCTTAATTTTGAGAAGATTCATATCTTCAAATTCAAAGAAGGTAACCCATGTCCTGATAATTGACCTGAAGTATTTAATTATGAGAACTTTGGTTGATCTGATATGGGATTCACCTTTCCTAAGCCTTTGTTTCCTTGTTTGGAAAAGCGAGATAATATGTCTAAATAGGTATTAAATAAGCAGGTGGTAACATACAAGGCTCTTTAAATAGTAACATCCTATAGAAGTACCAATTAAACTTGAACAATGTTACAAAATTATCAATACAATACTATTTCATGCTAGATAAAGGGAAGCATGCAGTTTATCTAACTACACAACATAATTTTAGCATTTATTCGGATTTTACACATGTTTTATGTAATTCTAGAGCACTTACAAAATGATTTACATATCTTAGTTCTTAACCTGGAGTCTGTGAACTTGTTTTGATAATTATTTTTGATAATTATATTTTAGTATGTGTGGGCTAACTTCGTAAACCTATGCATTTTGTTTTGTGCATTTCAGAGCGTTATTCTTTTTCTTTACATTATAACTTTTTATTGACAGAACATATGCATGGGTAATTTTTTATATTATCCCTTGCATTCACTTCTGTTCTGACTTTTCCCTTCTCTCCTTCCACCCCCTCCCAGAGATGGCAAGCAGTCTTATACATGTTAAATATGTTTTGTTTTGTTTTTTATGAGGCTGGGGTGAAGTGACTTGCCCAGGGTCACACAGCTAGGAAGTGTTAAGTGTCTGAGACCAGATTTGAACTGGGATCCTCCTGAATTCAAGGCTAGTGCTCTATCCACTGCGCCACTTAGCTGCCCCATGTTAAATATGTTATAGTATATCCTAGATACAATATATATGTGCAGAACTGTACAGTTCTCTTGTTGCACAAGAAGAATTGGATTGAGAAAGTAAAAATAACCTGGGAAGAAAAACAAAAATGCAAGTGATCCACATTCATTTCCCAGTGTTACTTCTCTGGGTGTAGCTGATTCTGTCCATCATTGATCAATTAAAAATTGAATTAGATCTTCTCTTTGTTGAAGATATCCACTTCCATCAGAATACATCCTTATACAGTATTGCTGTTGAAGTATATAATGATTCTCCTCTGCTCATTTCACTCAGCATCAGTTCATGTAAGTCTCTCCAAGTCTCTCTGTATTCATCCTGCTGGTCATTTCTTATAGAACAATAATATTCCAATACATTCATATACCACAATTTACCCAACCATTCTTCAATTGATGGGCATCTATTCATTTTCCAGTTTCCAGCCACTACAAAAAGGGCTGCCACAAACATTTTGGCACATACAAGTAAGTCTCTTTCCCTTCTTTAGTATCAGAGCATTATTCTGAGAAAAGATCCATACGCTTTACCAGACTGCCAAAAGCATCCATGAGAGAAAAAAGCTCAAGAATAATAAAAATAATAAGTATCTCATTTGATCCTCATACCCCTAGGAGGTAGATACTAATATTTCCATTTTCTAGATGAGGAAACAAATTGAGCATGGTTAAATGATTTGCCCAGTCACACAAGTTAATAAGTATTTGATTTGAATTCAGTTCTTGGTCTCACAAATGTAGCCTGCTATCTTTTGTAATGTATATTTACCAACAGGTTCGAACAGAAGTCAGGACACAGACTATTGAACATGCCTTAGCTCTTGACTCCACTTTTTCATTCTTTAATATTGTCAAGAATTCATGATTTCAACATACCATGTAAACAAATTGCAACCCTATCAAATCTTAATGGATAGTTTCATGATTTTCTATGTCCCATAAAACAAAACAAAATAAAAATCATATGGTAACTATCTTTCTGATCAAGGATTTTCTTCAAATTAACTATAGTTTGGTCTTCAATGGCAGACTGCCCACTTTTTCCATCTTGGAAGGACCTGCCAGAACTCGTGATTCACTAACATAATCTTTTATCACTCAGGTCACCTCTATTACATTAGAATAAGACTACAGTAAGACTCCACACAGTAAAAAGCTGTTTTGTATGTGGGTGCCAACTGAAACAAAAGTATGGTATATCATACTGCTTAAATATCCTAAATAATGGAAAGCAGTAATGAGCCTTCTCTTTAGTCTGATGCTTGGGTATAGAAGGGCCTTGCCCTTCTAAAAAAAATTACAGCTTAAGTCTTGGAGGTATAGTTTGAAGAGTTCCTATTCAATCTCTCCCCTACTGCAGTACTGCAACCTGAAATTCATCTTTAACTCTTTACTTCAAACCTGATAGTTAGTTATCAAGCCCTTTTAAATATACATCAACAAGTTCCCTTTTCATCTTTTTATCTTCATTCCAAACTTCACCACTCCTATTCACATCCTCATCACCTTGCCCTTTGATGACTGCAGTGTTCTCCCCATTGATCCACCCACCTCTAGACTTTTTCCTTTCCAATCTTTTCTGTTTTGCTTGGATCTTTCTCCCTTCTACCTACTCTGGGATCATGACCCTAGCCTCCTCACTGTTCATCAGACAAAACACTCCTGTCATCTCCTAACCCCTACCTGTTCTCATTGGCTGCCCCCCATGCTTAGAATACTCTTCACAGAATATTTTAAAAATAGAATAGCTTATTGAAGAAACAAATGTGGTACAGCAGAAGGTACAATCTCCTAATTGCTACACATATAATTCCATAACTATGGGTTCTTTCTATAACTAGGACAACTACTAAATTCAGATCTGATCTTAGACACTTTACTAGTTGTATGATCTTAGGTAAGATACTTAATTTCTCTCTGCCTCAGTTTTCTCATCTGTAAAATGGGGATAATAATAGTATTTATTTCCCAGAATTACTGGGGATCAAATGAAATATTTGTAAAGCCCATACCACAGGTGATTAGAAAATGCTTATTGGATTAGACATTTCTTGCCTTTCTCCCTTTCCCCTCTTACTCCCCCCCCCTCCCCATTGTTAGGATAATGCATTCTAACCTGTGAAAACTCAAATATCTCTCCCAGGGGAAACACATACAACTGGTTTCACTCATTTGTATTTTAGTATGAATTAGCTATTAAAAGCCTTACCATTGTGGGCTACCACTGTGTGGGTACACTGTGTGAGACCACTAAGCTACTATGAAGATAAGAAAGCACAAAAGGAAAAGGATACATAAAAATATAGAATGGTGCAAAAATCTTTATATAATTTATGATTTTTCCTAAAGATAATTCCATTGGGTCTCTGACATTGGTTGGAATTTTAAAAATTAATTGGTCAGAATTAAAAAATTATAAATTGCCTTCCAGCATGCAAGCTGATGCCAAACCATCATTCAGAGTTAGCACACAGAGTGACTTCTAATCAGAACAAGCTCCATGCTTTAGAAACCACTGTCTTATTTTTGCCTGTGTTACATGATGTAGATTTGTGAATAGCAACAAGCAGCTATACTAGAGAAATCATTCAGAAATATTCACTGAGAGAGAAAGAGAACCTAAAATATTTGTTGCAGGCGTAGCCCCTTTTAAGATTCCTTGTACCTTTGATTTACAATATCTGGTCAAAACCCCAAGGGGAGAGATCAGTATCTGAGCCAGTTTGGGCTTGTACCCAGCCCCCCCACCAGATCTGAGCTGGCTTGGATAACCCAACCCCCAACTATCTGAAAAGCCCCCCAAAAATCTGGCCTTCCAGGAATCAGCCCATAGGCTTCTTGAAGCAGATAAAAGAGCCAAGGTGGAATCATCTTTGGTCAGAGAGTTGAAAGATGCCAGCCAAGTTGCTTGCATCGGAGACAATCTGTCCCGCCTCTTTTGGCGTATATCTTCCTCTATCTAATGCCTTTTACTAACAAGACTTTAACCTTGCAATAAACCTTGTTTTTATTAATCTAGATTTTCGAGCCCTGTAAATTCATTTTACAGTTATAATTCATTTACAGGGGACTCTCGCCACCACTAGACCTGGTTTAACTTTGTATCCTTGCGCCAAATCCTAAGGGGTTGCAGGGGAGCTCCATGTGACTCCCTGTACCCCAATCCTGCCACTAGACCTCAATTATTTGGGTTCCCTGTTACCTCATCATGTTACCTCATCATATTTATATTCTAATATTACTGTGGCTCATCTGGAACTTCAAACCTGCCTATGAGGTCTTAATACAACATCTAAAAGTCATGCCTGAAATCTCAACACAAATAGTGAATGGTAACATTTACAAGATTTCCACTTTACTTTAGAATTTAGCTTGACCACAAAAGCATTGGTTGTGGTTTCAGCAATAGTCACAAATGGAGCCATTAACATAATTTCTCTTCACTTCAAATAAGAAAGATAGGAAAAAATTCAGCACATCATTTCCCTGGGGCTCCATGTGTGAAACCAAAAAATGAACAGGAAAATGGTCATAATGAAACAAATTAGCAGATGAAAGACACATATGCATATAGTCTAGTTCTCACTCCAGGGCAAAAATCCCCTGTAGAGTTCAGCAAATATTAACTGATTTAGACATAAGCTTAACAAAACAGTTCATTTCCTCCATCTTAACTAAGATGAAAGAAAAAGTAAAGAGCTGCCTTTAAAGAAATGAAGAACTGGGGTTATGTCTTATTTCTGCCACATAGTGTTATGATCCTGGGAAAGTCATTTAACTTCTCATTGCCCTATGCAACTCATTAAGACATACATAGGATATTTCCTCAACTAGGACTGTTGCAATAGTCTTCTGGTTGCTTCTTTGGTCTCAATAGTTGTAAACTGATCTAAACATTCTGAAGAGTAATTTAGTACTGTATGCCCAAAGGGCTACAAAACTGTGTATATCCTTTTACTTAGCAATACCACTACTAGGTATATATCCCAAAGAGATCATAAAAAGGGGGAAAGAACAAAAATATTTGTACCCAGTTTTTTTTGTGGAAATGGAGAAGATGCCCATCAATTGGGGAATGGCTGAACAAATTGTGGTATATGAATGTAATGGAACACTATTTTTCCAAAAGAAATGATAAGAAAGCAGATTTCAGAATACTGTGGAAAGACTTACATGAACTTATACTGAATGAAATAAATAGAACCAGGAGAACATTGTACACAGTAAGAGCAAGATTGTGTGATGTTCAACTATGATAGACTTAGCTCTCTTCAGCAATACAGTAATTCAAGACAATTCCAAGGACTTGTAATAAAAAAAATGCCATTCACATACCCTTTTAAATTTTTCCCCTTTTTAAAAAATTTCATTTTTTAGTTATCTTTCTTGTATTGTTTTCCTTTTGTTCTGATTCTTCTTTCACAACATGATTAATATGATAATATATTTGACATGATTGTCCATATATAACCTATGTCAGATTGCTTGCTTTCTTGGAGAAGGAGAAGGGAGGAAGAAAAAACATTGGAACTCAAAATCTTACAAAAAAGAATGATGGAAGCTATCTTTACATATAATTGAAAAAATACTTTTAAGTGGAGAAAAAAAATCTCCCCACTTTATCTGTTCCCCACTCAATTATCAAAGTAGACCTCTTCAAATATAGGTTGGACTATGTCATGCTCCTCTTCCTCCCAATATCTCTGTTCAATAAATCCTATGATGACCTATTATTACCTCTAGGATTAAATATAAAATTCTATTTGATTTTGAAAAAACTTCTCTAAACTGGTTCCTTCTTATCTTTCTTATTTTTCTTTTCTCTGTGTAATGTATGATTCAGTGACTTTGATCTCCTAAGATCCTTGAATAAGATACTCTATTCTGGAACTTCTTGCACTTTTGTTGGCTACAGCTAGTCCTGGAATTCTTTCCTTCCTTACTTCTGACTTTCCTAATATCCTTTATGTATCATCTAAAATCACACTTTCTGTTAGAAATCTTCATTTCCTGTATTTTATTTATCCTGGATATCTATTGTTTCTACATAACTGTCTGCATGTTGTTTTCTTTATTAGACTGTGAACTACTAAGATAGGGCCTGTTTTTGTCTTTCTTTGTATTTTTAGCACTTAACAGTGTTTCTTAACCTGGCTTGACTTGGAAATTCCCTGTCCCTATGAAATCATACATCCAGTCTCTATTTCTAACCTAGGCAAAAAGGTATGCATGGATTTTTTGTGTTTATATTTGTGAGTTTGAGTATGCATGAGAGCATACAAAAAAAAGAGCTGTGTAAGATATGAATGGATTAAAGACAATTGCATTAAAAATATTGAAGGCTGAAATATAGGGAGATCAAAGGCTGCCATTTTCTTCTACAGAGCTGAAGAATATAGGTATAACAGAATCCCTAAGTGCATAAAACATATTTAACATACCTTATTTTTTGTCCCATACTCATGCCATGTGGTATATTAATATACTTGTTCTATAGAGAAAGTAATCAGGGGACAAAGAGTTAAAGGGACATACCCAGAATCATACAGAAAGTGTGGGAAGCTAGATTTTAATCTATATTTTTCTTGATTAAGCAATGCAAAATAAAATTAGTTTGGGAGAGACACAAAAGGAGATCTCATAATAACTGTGTGAAGAAAAATGTTGCCATTAAGAGTTTATTGTGTTGCATGGGAACACATCCATAGAAAGTTGTTTCAAAGAGTCCCAAGACCATTGAAAATGAGAAATAAGATATTCTGGAACTTATAAAAATTTGGGGAAGCCCTTTACAAAATAAACTGGACTATTGAATAAATACTATTTAAAAAAAGAGGAGCTAGAAAACCAGAGGTATTGACCATACATATAGGTTCTTCACACTGGATAAAAACCCATGTGTTGGAGTAAGTATATAACTGTTTTCATGAACAAATAGCTATTACAATTCATTTTCAGTCCTCATTACTTTTCTAAATAAAATAATCTACTTTTAAAATTTTTATTCTAGCTTTTTATTTACAAAATTTACACATGTGTAATTTTTCAACATTGACCCTTGCAAAACTTTCTGCTCTAAATTTTTCCCTCCTTCCCCCCATCCTCTCCCTTAGATGGCAGGTAGTGCAATATATGTTAAATATATTAAAATATATGTTAAATCCAATATATGTATACATATTTATATGGTTATTTTGCTGCACAAGAAAAATTGTGATCCTACCTTTTAGATTGACAGTATACTTCGTTGTTATAAGCCTAACTTTGACTTGTTAAACTCTTTCTTTCTTGTCTTTTCTGGGTAAACCTTAAAGTCTTGTATTAATGCAAATTGCTAGTATTATAAAATATTCTATCTTATCCTGCAGGTTTGCTATCTCATATTAACTATGAGATTATTTTAACATCTCATCTTGGTATACATTCATGAATTTGATTTTTTAAATTTCTTGAAGAAAAAATTAAGGAAACAAAGCATTTATTAAGTGTATCTTATGTGTAGGATACTGTGCTGAGCACTTTACAAATATTTCAACTGATCTTTGCAAGATCCCGAACACATGCACTACTCTTATCTCCATTTTACAGTTGGAAAAATTGAGGCAGCCAATGGTTAAATGATTTGTTCAGATTTTTTGTAACTAGTATGTTTCTGAGGTTGGATTTGCAATCTATTCACCATGCCACCATGTTTCCTTTCAGAATAGATATGAGGGTAGATACCATTTCATCACTGTTTCCACCACGGGGTTAGGACTGTTTTATTAAAAAAGTAGATGCTTAATAAATGTTTGTGAAACTTAACTGAAATAATATTTCAACCAACAAGCATTTCTGAAGTATTTATTTTATGTCTATAAAGATCTGCATGAACAATCCCTGACTTTAATGAGCTTACATTATACCAGAGGAGAAAACATATACACATATGCCTATGTGTGTTTGTTTATGTGTGTGGGGATGTTATCTCCCATTCTGGAATGCCTTTCCCAACTTCCCTTAGGGGCATAAGGATATGTATTCATTCTCTAAGCATGATGGCTCATTCTATCCAATTTTCAAAGAGATATATCTCAAGAAGACCCCATATACACATTATATCAGGCTCCTAAGTTTAAACTTGATGAAAAAAATATATTCCCCCTATATACCATATACTATATATCAAAGCAAATGGACAAATAGTAAGTACATCAAAACTACACATTAACTTCAGTCACACTTCCCAGATGAATTAAGTATCTGTGGACGAATCAGCATACAATAACATAAAAGGATGTAGATGAATGAGGAAAACCCATATGTTTAGGCTAATTTACATCTCAAGAATTATAAACTGCAGTTCTAGAATTTTGGATACTTTGCTTCTACTTACTACCCCTCTTCTCACTTCCCAAATAAACCTCAGTTTTTTCCTATATACCTGTTAAGTAGCTTTTTTGTATTGTTATTTTTAAATTTTAAAAACAACAAGAAGCAAGCAGTGTCTCTCCCTTCCACTCATAAATAAAAACATATTTATTATTCAAAATGAAGAAAATCCCAGATTGTTGAAACCCACAAACTTTTCTCTTGTAAACTGTTTTATTAGTTCCATTCATCTTATTAAGTACTATCTATAACTCAGTTTTTCTTGGGAAAAAATGATTTGTCTTTAACATTGCAGAAGAATGATCAAGTAAAGAGCAACTTTCCAACTGTTGTTCCCAGAATAAACATCAAATAACCAAACATGGAGAAGTCTGCTTTTTATTTTTCTGAGATTGTTATCCATTGGCTTTTGGAATAATTTCTAGTCTGGCACGCAGCAGTTTTAAGCAGACACATGAGAGTCACAGAACTAGAATCTAGTACAAAATCTTCCACTTTTTCCATGAAGGCTTCCTAGATTGCGCCAACTAGTCTCTTTGCATTGTTTAGTTCTCTGCAGTAATGTTATACTTCCTTTTCACTTTTTTTTTCTTTTTAGCATTCCATGTTTTCTTTAAAGTTCAAATGGTACATTTTACATGAGGCAGCTAGTTGGCAAAGTGAATAAAACATAGGACTGAGAGTTAAGAAGTACTCAGTTTAAACCCACTCAGGCACTAGCTGTGCAATCCTTTGTAACCTATTTAACCTCTCTGACTCAGTATCTTTATGTGTAATATGGAGATAATAATACAATCTATATTCTAGTCTAAGACTTCCCAATTCCACATTTAACCTATTTGTTGCAGCAAGATGCCTTTCTCAAGCAGGATTCTATTTGTATAGCATCTTAAGATTTGAAAAGTATTTATTGGCCTAATGAGAAGTTTTGAAGCATGTGTAATGTTTGCAAAAGTTGTTTACATTGTTAACACTTTTCTGTAATACAGATATGAAGAGGCAGCATAATATGGTAGATGGAGTTGGAGTTAGGAAGATCTGGATTCAACTCCTACATCTGATAAATATTGAACCAGTGATTCTGTTGAGTAAGACATTCAATCTCTCCATATTCTAGGCAACTTTCTAGGATTATAAAGTAGATTGGCAATTGTGATGGACTTGGCTTTTCATAGCACTGCAGTGATTCAAGGCAATTCCAATAGACTTGGATGTTATGTGCCATTTGCATATAGAGAATTATGGAGGGTGAATATGGATTGTAATATTTTCAGCCCTCTTTTGTTGGCTTTTTCTTTCTGTTGTTTTTCTTTGTTTCCCCCCCCTTTCAGTCTGATTTTTCTT
Organism: Sminthopsis crassicaudata; assembly: GCF_048593235.1. NCBI lineage: Eukaryota > Metazoa > Chordata > Mammalia > Dasyuromorphia > Dasyuridae > Sminthopsis > Sminthopsis crassicaudata. Next base: position 154,853,295 of record NC_133618.1, read on the forward strand.
GCATAACATGACAAATATGGAATGTTTAAAAATATTACATATTGTAATATTCCAGTTGGTTTTCCAGAGGTCTTGGACCAGCCTTCATTTCAGTTGAGTAATCACCACAAGAATACCAAGGATAAAGTCCAAATTCTTTATTATCTCTTTCAAAGTCTTGTCTCCTTGCCTGGGGCTCGGGCTAGCTTTCTTGGAAGCCTTCTGGAGTCTTGGTTTCAGTGGAAAAGCAAAGAAGGAGAGCCACCATGATGATGTGAGATGGAATGAATCTCCCTGGCTGAGTTTATCCCAGCTTATATGTAGTATACTGAATATAAACCAATCATTATATCACAAGGGAACTATTATTTGTTATAAGATTAAATCAATCATACTGAACTAGAGAATTATTAATCACCATGCTAAACCAGACAACCATTATCAATTCCACTGAGTTAGCACCTTGTAAGAATACTTGGTTCAAGGACAGAATTCTGGTCCATAACAACACGTTTAACCTTTATTAAATTGCTTACAGTCTTGGGAAGGCGTGTGGTGACCACATTAGCACCTTGGATATCTTTGAATCAGCCAGAATCAGGATAAGCAAAAGTCTTTATTTTTGGTCTTTATTGGTAGAAGTAAAGAGAGTGGATGTGTAGGATCTCTGCAACCTCACCCCCTTGTCTCTCTCCCAGAAGTGACCCTGGCTAGTCTCCCTGCACCTTCTAGTCCCTCTCACAATTCTCTGTATACACCAACCGACTAGGCCAGCACAGGATAATGGGAAGGGCCATTTTCCAAGCATATTCTTATAGTGTATTGTCCGATTAGTAATTAGCCTCAAGTGCTGGATTGTCCCACCTCAGTGCATTGACTCAAGAGTTTCAGCCCCTTATATCTCTCTGTTTTAGAACAGAGGTTTTGAAGTCCAACAACAAATTTATCATGTCTCAGAGAATCCAATGATTCCTGCAGATTTTGAAGTCCTGCAACAGTTTTATCATTTCTCAGAAAGTCCAATGATTTCTGAGGATTTTCAAGTCCTACAACAGGCTTATCATGTCTCAGAGAATCCAATGATTCCTGCAGATTTTGAAGTCCTGCAACAGTCTTATCATGTCTCATAGAATTCAATGATTCCTGAGGATTTTGAAGTCCAACAATAATCTTATCATGTCTCAGAGAATCCAATGATTCCTGAGAGTTTAGAAGTCCTATAACAGTCTTATCATGTCTCAGAGAATCCAATGATTCCTGCAGATTTTGAAGTCCTGCAACAGTCTTATCATGTCTCATAGAATATGATTCCTGAGGATTTTGAAGTCTTGCAACAGTTTTATCATTTCTCAGAAAATTCAGTAATTCCTGAGGGTTTTTAAGTCCTATAACAATCTTATCATGTCTCAGAGAATCCAATGATTCCTGAGGGTTTTGAAGTCCAACAATAATCTTATTATGTCTCAGAGAATCCAATGATTCCTGCAGATTTTCAAGTCCTACAACAGTCTTATCATGTCTCAGAGAATCCAATGATTCCTGAGGGTTTTGAAGTACTGCAATAGTCTTATGTCTCAGAGAATCCAATGATTCCTGCAGATTTTGAAGTTCTGCAACAGTCTTATCATGTCTCAGAGAATCCAATGATTCCTGCAGATTTTGAAGTCCTGCAACAGTCTTATCATGTCTCATAGAATATGATTCCTGAGGATTTTGAAGTCTTGCAACAGTTTTATCATTTCTCAGAAAATTCAGTAATTCCTGAGGGTTTTTAAGTCCTATAACAATCTTATCATGTCTCAGAGAATCCAATGATTCCTGAGGGTTTTGAAGTCCAACAATAATCTTATTATGTCTCAGAGAATCCAATGATTCCTGCAGATTTTCAAGTCCTACAACAGTCTTATCATGTCTCAGAGAATCCAATGATTCCTGAGGGTTTTGAAGTACTGCAATAGTCTTATGTCTCAGAGAATCCAATGATTCCTGCAGATTTTGAAGTTCTGCAACAGTCTTATCATGTCTCATAGAATACAATGGATTCATGAGGGTTTTGAAGTCTTGCAACAGTTTTATTATTTTTCAGAAAATCCAATGATTCCTGATGATTTAGAAGTCCTACAACAGTCTTATCATGTCTCAGAGAATGCAATGATTCCTAAGGGTTTTGAAGTCCATCAACAATCTTATCATGTCTCAGAGAATCCAATGATTCCTGCAGATTTAGAAGTCCTGCAACAGTCTTATCATGTCTCGGAGAATCCAAAGATTCTTGAGGATTTTCAAGTCCTACAACAGTCGTTTTTTTTTTTTTTTTTGAGTCTGGGGTTAACTGACTTGCCCAGGGTCACACAGCTAGGAAGTGTTAAGTGTCTGAGACCAGATTTGGACTTGGGTCCTCCTGAATTCAGGGCTGGTGCTCTATCCACTGCACCACCTAGCTGCCCCAAAAAGACTCACTTTTCTTTCTTTCTTTCTTTCTTTCTTTCTTTCTTTCTTTCTTTCTTTCTTTCTTTCTTTCTTTCTTTCTTTCTTTCTTTCTTTCTTTCTTTCTTCTTTCTTTCTTTCTTTCTTTCTTTCTTTCTTTCTTTCTTTCTTTCTTTCTTTCTTTCTTTCTTTCTTTCTTTCTTTCTTTCTTTCTTTCTTTCTTTCTTTCTTTCTTTCTTTCTTTCTTTCTTTCTTTCTTTCTTTCTTTCTTTCTTTCTTCCTTCCTTCCTTCCTTCCTTCCTTCCTTCCTTCCTTCCTCCCTCCCTCCCTCCCTCCCTCCCTCCCTCCCTCCCTCCCTCCCTCCCTCCCTCCCTCTCTCTCTCTCTCTCTCTCTCTCTCTCTCTCTCTCTCTCTCTCTCTCTTTCTTTCTTTCTTTCTTTCTTTCTTTCTTTCTTTCTTTCTTTCTTTCTTTCTTTCTTTCTTTCTTTCTTTCTTTCTTTCTTTCTTTCTTTCTTTCTTTCTTTCTTTCTTTCTTTTTTCCTGAGGCTGAGGTTAAGTGACTTGCCCAGGGTCACACAGCTAGGAAGTGTTAAGTGTCTGAGACCAGATTTGAACTGGGATCCTCCTGAATTCAAGGCTGGTGCTCTATCTACTCGTCACCTAGCTGCCCCCTTCAACAGTCTTATTATATCTCAGAGAATCTAATGATTCCTGAGGGTTTAGAAGTCCTACAATAGTCTTATCATGTCTCAGAGAATCCAACAATTCCTGAGGGTTTAGAAGTCCAACAATATTTGATTTCTGTGAGTCAAATGCCATAAATGCCATGCTCTTTCCATGGTGGGCACAGTCAGCAATAGAACCACCTGATGTTTCTTGGGTCTTCTCCTTCGTTTCAAGGGTCTGCTCCATCTCTCTCCAATGGACAAGGTGAATACGGCTCATTGGCACCTATCTGATTCCTTCTCCATCTGTGGAGATACAAGCAAACCCTCTCCCCCAAGCAGTTAACCTCTCTGGTCCCTTCGATTCACCACTTTCTGGGTCTCTCCACATCACCTGGTGATTATCTAAAGATAGTGGAGCTGTTTGCACTGGACACTGCCCTTCCAGTGGATTACAAAACCTGTCTGCCAGAGCCAGTGCATTTTTGTCAAAAATCAAGAAGTTAATAGTATAAAGATCTAGATTTAGAAGTTCTCTAGGATAACCTGTGGCTCTCCCTTTCTTTTGTTTTTAGAGGAGTGTCTTAATGTCTCTGTTTCTCCTCTCTACTATTGCCTGTTCTTGAGGATTAAAGGGTATGCCACTGGTGTGTAAAATCTTATACTGTGCACAAAAGTGTGCGAAATGTTTAGAAGTATATGCAGGTCCATTGTCTGTTTTTATTGCTTGTGGCACACCTATAATTGCAAATGCTTGTATAAAGAATTCAGTGACCACTTTGGCTGTCTCTTTTGCTGCTGGTATTGAAAAAGTGAATACTGGAAAAGAGTCTACCACAACATGGATAAAAGACAGATGACCAAAAGATTGATAATGGGCCACATCTACTTGCCAAATTTCATTAGGCTCAAACCATGAGGGTTCTTCCCTGGAGGGAGTGTAGGAGCATGAAAAGGAAGGCAAGCTGCACAAGAAGCTATGCTCCTAGCTTCCTCTCTTGTTATTCCAAATTGTAAATGTAAAGCTCAAGCAGCCTGATGATACTTAAAATGAGATTCTTGGACTTCTTGAAACAAAGGAGTATTGGCCAACATGGTTAGAAGGCTATCTGCCTTTGAATTACCATCAAAAATAGGACCTGGAAGTCCACTATGAGAGTGGACAAGCAAGATATAAATCTTACCTGGATGTTTTCTCACTTGCTCTTGAAGTTCCTTAAAGGGCTGATGTATATTAGAGGCTACAAATTTTATTTGGGCTGTGGCAATTCTTTGTACCACACCTACTGAATAGGCTGAATCAGATATTATATTTATATCTTCTGGATAATAAGTAAGAGCTAGAATGATTGTATACAATTTATTCTGCTGGGTGGACTGAAAAGGAGTTCTGACTACTCTATAGTTAAGTCATGAGAGTATACAGTGCAAATATTATGTTTGGATGCATCTGTAAAGATAGTTGGTCCTTTAAGAGGAACTTTAGAAACCTTTTCTTCAAGAATCCATCACCAATTAGGTAATAGTCTGGTTATCTTTAATGGAGACCCATGTGTAAAATTTGGAGCCATGGCTAATAAAATTTGCCACTCTGGGATGTTTTCACAGAATACATTAATTTGTGCATTGGTATAAAAGGTGTATATCTTGTCAGGTCTTATCCCAGATAATTGTATTGCTCACTTAATGGCCTTTAATAAAATTCTAGCCACAAGTACTGAGTAAGAAGTAAGGCTTTGTTTTGGTTGTGCTGGGAGGTTCACCTACTGTATCATACTGTCTCCCTGATTAAGGACTGCTGTGGGTGCCTCTTGTGTAGCAAAAACTGATATTTCCAAGGGTTTTTGAGTGACTCTTTCAACCACATTGGATAAAGCCAGTTCAACTTCTCTTAAAGCCTCTTGAGCTTCTTTTGTAAGCTGGCATGGTGAGTTTAAAACACTGTTTTCCCTTAAAATGTCATATAATGGTTGCAATTGATAGATAGTCAAGCCTGACACTGGATGCATCCATTGGACACATCTCTTATCAATTTCTAAAAGTCATTTAAGATGTTTAGCTTCTCTGTTCTTAAAGAAAGTTTTTGTACTATAAGCACCTTAGGGTATACTTCATATCCTAAATATTGAAAAGTAGCATGTCTTTGATTTTTTTCTGGAGCTATATGCAATTTGTAGTTCCTTAGTGTTTCTATGGTCTTTTGTAGAGATGCTTCTCACATTTGTTCCTCAGGAGCAGATCCCAATATATCATCCTGTAATAAAATAACATTACTTTTGGAAATGCTTTTCTTATGTAAGAGTACGTTTGGCACATAGTAGGGCTGTTTTTCATTCCCTCTGGCAAAACTGTCCATTCACATCTTTTATAAGGCTCAGCTAGTTAATGCTGAGCACTGAAAAGGCAAATCTTTTCAAATCCTACTTATCTAGAGGGATAGAATAGAAATAAGCCTTAATGTCTATAACCCAAAGAGGCCATTCTCTAGGTAATTGAGAAGGAGATGGAAGTCCAGGTTGAAGAGTTCCCATAGTTTCCATCTGTTCATTTACCTTTCTTAAGTCAATCAACATCCTCCATTTCCCAGATTTCTTTTTTATAACAAATACTGGAGAATTCCAAGGACTTAGAGAAGGTTGTAAGTATCCTTGGTCAAGTTGCTCCTGTACTATATCTAATAAGGCCTGAATTTTATCACTACCTAAGGGCCACTGTTCTATCCACACTGGTGTATCAGTTTTCCATTGAATAGAACAAGGTGAAAGTGTTGGCAGGCCTTCAACAGCAGCCCTGCCTAAAAACCTGAAGTACTCATATTTAATCCTAATTGTTGTAAAATATCTCTTCCCCACAAATTGATAGGGATTTTTTCAACTATAAAAGGAGTAAAAACTCCTGTTTCACCTTCAAATATCCATCTCAAAGGGGTAGCACTAACTTCAGCTGCTATTGATCCTCTTACACCAGACATATAAGTGTCTCCCTTAATCTTTGGCCAGTGACTGGGCCAGTTAGCACCTCCAATGACTATACAATTTGCACCAGTGTCTACCAATCCTTCTGATAGTATGCCATTTATATAGATAGTGAGCATAGGTCAATCTGCTGTCATAGCTGCTGTCAAGTATATTCCTGGATTTTGTTGCATGGAGTCAGAATCTGGGTGGCTATCACCAGATTGCTTATTAGGAGTCTGTATCAATAAACCTAATGCTACTACTTCTCCTGGTTGATAAATCACACATTGTCTACTTGTATTAGTAACTGGGATATTATCTACATATTCCCCAGTTTCCCACATCAGTGTATGAATGACACTGTTTTGTAAGTACACTCAAAAGGTGAAATGGTCACGCTTACTGTGCCTGGAGGCAAGGGATCCATAGGCTGGAGAGGAACAGATTTCACCTCTCCAGGGGGTATCTCAATTGTCCCAGCTGCATACAACTATATTCTCCCCAATTGTAAACCGGTTGCTTCCTGGCTGATTGATTATATAATCCCTTTCTCCCATCAGATGGCTTCCTGGCTGATTGGCCATGTCTGGGTACTGAACTTCTAAGCACTCTCTAGGTATAGTATTGGCTGCCATCATGCCCCCCAAGGCCCTGGGGCTGGACCTCTCATTCCATTTTCCTGAATCAGTTTACATTCTGATGCCCAATGGAAGAATGTTGCATTTTGGAAATGGGGTATTGAGTCTTTTTCTCCCAGCCTCTTTTCTCACTCTGTCTCTATGCCAACATTGAGCTTTCAGATGCCCTACTTTACCACATTGAAAGCATTGATGAGTCTCTCTAGAAGTCCCTTGCCAAAGGAGACCCTGTCTTCCCACATTTGGATCTTGGGAAGTCTACATCATAGCCTGGCTATAAAAGGTATTTGTGCCCACTGTGGCACAGTGTCTTATGATCTCCTCTAAAGGAGCATCCTTATGTAGTCCTAGTATAATCCTTCTACAGAAGTCATTAGCATTTTCTTTCTTTTTTTTTTTTTAAATTTTTTAAATTTTTTATTCATTTTTCCAAATTATCCCCTCCCTCCTTCCACTCCCTCCCCCTGATGACAGGCAATCCCATACATTTTACATGTGTTACAATATAACCTAGATACAATATATGTGTGTAAATACCATTTTCTTGTTGCACATTAAGTATTAGCTTCCGAAGGTATAAGTAACCTGGGTAGATAGACAGTAGTGCTAACAATTTACATTCACTTCCCAGTGTTCCTTCTCTGGGTGTAGTTATTTTTGTCCATCATTGATCAACTGGAAGTGAGTTGGATCTTCTTTATATTGAAGATATCCACTTCCATCAGAATACCTCTTCATACAGCATTGAAGTGTACAGCAATTTTCTGGTTCTATTCATTTCACTCAGCATCAGTTGATGTAAGTCTCTCCAAGCCTCTCTGTATTCCTCCTGCTGGTCATTTCTTACAGAGCAATAATATTCCATAACCTTCATATACCATAATTTACCCAACCATTCTCCAATTGATGGACATCCATTCAACTTCCAGTTTCTAGCTACAACAAAAAGAGCTGCACACAAACATTTTGGCACATACAGGTCCCTTTCCGCTCTTTAGTATTTCTTTGGGATATAATCCCAATAACAGCAATGCTGGGTCAAAGGGTATGCACAGTTTGATAACTTTTTGGGCATAGTTCCAAATTGCTCTCCAGAATAGCTGGATTCTTTCACAACTCCACCAACAATGTATCAGTGTCCCCGTTTTCCCACATCCCCTCCAACATTCATCATTATTTGTTCCTGTCATCTTAGCCAATTTGACAGGTGTGTAGTGGTATCTCAGAGTTGTCTTAATTTGCATTTCTCTGATCAGTAGTGATTTGGAACACTCTTTCATATGAGTGGAAATAGTTTCAATTTCATCATCTGAGAATTGTCTGTTCATATCCCTTGACCATTTATCAATTGGAGAATGGTTTGGTTTCCTATAAATTAGGGTCAGTTCTCTATATATTTTGGAAATGAGACCTTTGTCAGAACCTTTACTTTTAAAAATATTTTCCCAATTTGTTACTTCCCTTCTAATCTTGTTTGCATTAGTATTGTTTGTACAGAAACTTTTTAGTTTGATGTAATCAAAATCTTCTATTTTGTGATCAATAATGATCTCTAGTTCTCTTCTGGTCATAAATTCCTTCCTCCTCCACAGGTCTGAGAGGTAGACTATCCTCTGTTCCTCTAATCTATTTATTATCTCATTCTTTATGCCTAAATCATGGACCCATTTTGATCTTATCTTGGTATATGGTGTTAAGTGTGGATCCATATTCATTAGCATTTTCTTTAGCAAGTTGCCTTATCATAATGTCTGTTACTGAATTTTCACCATTAGTTCATATGACAGCTGTCTGCAAACATCCCACAAAATCAGCAAAGGGTTCATTTGGCCTTTGTGCAATTTTTGTGAAGGCCTCACCCTTGTTGTTTTTACTGGGGATAAAAGTCCATGCTTTGATAGCAGCAGCAGCAATTTGCTCATATGCTGTTAAGGGGTAATTAATCTGTACTGAAATGTCTGCATAAGAACCTACACCTGTTAGTTGATCATAGGTGATTGGAGGATTAACTTCACTATGATTATTTTGTTGGGCTTGTATGCTACAAGGCTCACTATATTCAGAAAGCCACAATAAGTTTTGTCCAGGTTCTAAGCATGTTCTTGCTATAGATTTCTGGGCCCTAGGGATTAAGAATTCATAAGCCAAATTCTGTAATAACAACTTAACATAAACTGATGTAGCCCCATAAAGAGAGCAAGCCTTTTTCAGGCCTTTGAGGATTTCTGTATCAAAAGGAATGTATCTTCTACCTTCTTGACTTGAAGACTTAAACTGTTGAATCACAGGACACATATTGACTTTCAAATCAGCTAAATCCTGGCCCTCTTCTGTGGCTCTAAGTAGTGCCTTTTGCAATATAGCCATAGGAGGGGGTGATTGCTGGGGGAGAGGTGCTGGTGGTGTCACTGCCCCTCTCACTACTCCTCCTCTCTCCATCCAGGAAGGTGAAGTTTATGGGAGTGTGTCAAGAACCAGTTCCAGTTTAGGTGGAGTTGAAGCTGGCTGGTCAGAGCAAGAATCACCACGCCCTTCACCACACCCTTCATCCTCACTTAACTCCACATGCCGGATTTTTTAAGGCCAATTATATTATGTTGTACGTATAGAATGTTTCTTTGGAAATTGAATCAGAACCATTATCATTATAATATTCACATAGTTGATCTATTAGTTTCCAATTATCTGCCCCTATATCTTCTTCAGTGAAGAACCAAGAGGACATATGTTCTTATGTAGCCATGAATCCATCAATCTGCTCCCAAGTCATAATTAAACCCTGTCTCTATATCAGTCTGAGTATGCTTCCTGTAGATCTCCTTAGGAGTGGGGTTGGGGGTGTGGGTTGGGGTGGGGGAGAATCTTTTCCTAACATCTGCCCCATTTCAGCTAGAAAAGGTTACTAGTTTAGCCCTTAACAAAGTAAGTTCCCTGTTTGTCTATTAAAATACTCACCCTATTTCCTGGTTCCCAAGAGCTTCTTCAGTGAAATTAGGGTCCTTGGACCCACATTGGGCATTGGTGACTACCTTAGCACCCTGGATATCTTAGAATCAGCTGAACTCAGGATAAGCAAAAGTCTTTATTCTTGGTCTTTAGTGGTAGAAGTAAAGAGAGTGGATGCATAGGATCTCTGTGATCTCACTGCCTTATCTCTCTTCGAAGAAGTGACCCTGGCTAGTGTCCCTGCACTTCCTAGTCCCTCCCACAATTCTCTGGGCCAGCACAGGATAGTGGGAAGGGCCATTTTCCAAGCATATTCTTATAGAGTATTGTCCAATTAGTAATTAGCCTCAAGTGCTATATTGTCCCACCTCAGTGCATTGACTCAAGAGTTTCAGCCCCTTACAAAGGGGGAGTTAAGGGAGGGAGAGAGAAAAAATTGGAACACAAAGTCTTACAAAAATGAATGTTGGAAATAATTTTATGTGTAGTTGAAAAAATAAAGTATTAATGAAAGTGTGTATATATATATATGCATGTAATATAGATCTAGATTAACAGATAGAATTTTCTTACTAGGGATTTCCTTATACTAATGAAATCACACTTTCAATTTTTGCCTCTACATAAATATAACTTTCACTCTTAAAACAATGTTAGAAGAAAGGAAATAAGGATTTGTTATTTCCTATGTGCCAACAACTCTACCAATATGACCAGATAATATACTAAGATGTAATAATGCTTACACTACTACATTAGAGACTTTGAGAGCATTTGTCATGGAATGAGAGACTAGGAAATTTCAAGAATCCTTGAAATGGCTTTGGAGTTTGTAAAAGAATAAAGAAATGATAACTTTTAGTTTATGTCCTATTCATTCCACTTATGGACTACCAGATTTGTTTTCTCATTTTCACTCTCTCCCCTTTTCAATCCATTGGAAACAATATTGCTAGATTTCCTAAAACCTTTCCTTAATCAGATCACTTTTGTATTCATGAATCTCTAAATGCTCCCTATTTACTACAAGATCAAATCAAAATTCTTTAGCCAGGACTGTTTTTCTGTTTTGTTCTTGTGCCTAGCACAGAGCTTTATACATAATGGGTACTTTAAATAAATTTTTATAAACTGAATTAGAGATGACAAATAATTTGATCCTGACCTACTTTTCCAAATTTGTCTCCCACAACTACTCTTTCTAAATTCTCCATAATAACTAAATAAGAGTTCACACAATGTTGAAAATTTCCTAATCTTCATGTCATTTCTTCTTTCTACTCCATGTCATCTACAAACCTGGAATGATATCTTCACTCTATGCTTAGTCAAATCTTGCTTTTTCCTTCAAAGTCTAACTCATATTGTACTTTCGTGAGGGCTCCTATGATCTTTCCAAACCACAAGGATTTTTCCTTCCTGAGTCCCAGTATCAAATGTACACCATATGGTCCAGTTGGTACTTGGTGTTTTTGTTCAGTTATGTCTGACTTTTAGTGACACCATGTACCACAGCACTCTAGGTCTCTCTGTCCTCCAGTGTTTCTTGAAATCTCAAGTTCATTGTCTAAAGATGATTATGGATTAAAGGGAGAAATATTTAGAATTCAAAATCTATAAAAAGTAATGTTGAAAACTATCTTTATTTGCACCTGGAAAAAATAAAATAATATTGACAAAAACAAATAAAAATAAAGGGAAAATCATATTATTCATCAGATATTCTTTGCTCCTATTGTCTTTCCCAACTAAATTGTAAATTCCTTAAAGAAAGAATCCATCTCTTACAGGTTTGTTTGAGATCATCAACTTTATTATCCCTATCCTCCTACCCCCTCCATTAAAATTGTCAATCATCAAAAACAACACACAGTGAGCTTTAACATCCTAATATAGGAAGCATAATCCATTAGGGACCAGGGGGCTTGCCCTAAAGGGGCTTACACTGTAGGATATATAGTTAATAAAGAATAAAAGGCAATGTAAGTGGACAATGAATGCTATGGTTTTACTGAAGTCAGGTAAGAGTGTAATCACTTTGGCTGGGGTGATCATGACCAGTGGAATTTGAACAGGATCTTGAAGATTTCATTATCTTCTCAGTGTCCTACACAATATATAATGTGTCCTCATGGGTTCATTCATTAATTTATTCATTCAACAAAGATTTCTTAGATTTTTGGCCATTGTTCAATGTCAATGATAATCTGGCAAATAGGTGTGGTATATAGAAATAATTGCTCCCCTTTGTATAATTATTGAAAGTTTCCAGAGTATTTTCTTCCAACCTAATCCATTTGAGGTAGGAAATCAAATATTATATACCCACTTTATGAGATAATGGAATCTCAGAGAAGTCAAGTTAATGAACACATAGCTAATAAATGGAATTTAACACCAGTGTTCTTTTAACTACACTATACTGCCTCCTTATGCAAAGGCTAGATGAGAAACATATCACCAAAATCATGAATGAGAGTTAATGTTTTGTTTTGTTTTTCTTTCCTTACTAGAAAGGGCCGGGAAAAATAAAAGTATAACATTTAATTACACTGGTTTCAGCACATGTTTTGTAAATCAATTACATTTTTAGTGACAGACATATCTTTTTCTGCAAGAGAAAAGAGCTGATGATAGAGAGGAAAGAAGATGCCCTAAGAAACCCAGCCTACATCAAATTACAGCATAGCTGTTTATTACTTGTGTTAGTAGAACCAAAACAGTTTTAAATACTACTGGGTAAGCTAGTTTTAATGTCCCAATTTGGTCAGTCAGTTAACCTCAATCTATACAGATCAGCATTATCATAAGCTATTGTAATTGATACTGTTTTTAAAGATAGATCAGATGAACCGATAAGGCTTGTTATGACCTGGTTCACTTGTTCATCTTGAGTATAATCCACGTCATTGTTGAGTATAATATATTAAGGACTCTTGTTCAGTTTGGATTGGATGGTTTAAAGATACCTTTAAATCCCGAAATTCTGCAATTCTGTGATCAGCAAATAATAAAAAAATTATTAATCGCATATTATACATGAAATATTATGGGAAGTCAAAAAGAAAATCTCTTTTTATCTACCATTGAGAATGCAAGTCCAATTCAATGAAATGTACCCACTTGTCATGAAACAATAATTAGATGTATAATGTTGTTTTAGAGATTGCAAATATAAAAGCAAGACAAAACAAAGCAAAAGAATACATAGTTCCTGTCCTCAGGAAGCTCATAATCTACTCTAAATATATGTAAGTTTGTGGTGTGTGTGGACAAAACAATAAAAACAAATATTATACACACATATGTAATATGTATTACATATGTGTATATCTACCAATTTATCCAACCATTTATTTATTTATATATCTATATTTAAAGGAGAAAGAGAAATCACTAAAAATTAGGATAGTTAAAAAGGGACAGCACATGAACTGAGTCTTAGAAGTTAAGACTCCAAAAAATAGAAATGAAGAAGGACCATATTCCATATAGAGAAGATACTTTATTAAAAAGCATCTAGCCCAGTCTACTTCTCAATTCACTGTTATTTCTAGGTATCAATAACAAATTATATCTAGATTATTTAAGTCAATTTGAAGTTGTCATATAGATTCCTAACCTGCTTTTTTGTATATCTTTGGTATTCTATTCATAATTTTCCTCTCAGATGAATCTCTTTGACTTGTTCATGATTGCAGGCTTTGGTCCATGATTTGGTCCATTTTGCTTACCATTTTCCTATGTAAGAGTTTAAGTCTTCTCAAAGTTATGAGTGATTGTAATGGGAATATGTCAACTTGGGGAGACCATTTCGCATTAATAGATGGCCAGTAATAAATTTGATTCAGAGGGAGTGATTGAGACATAGTCAATATAACACTTTATTTGGAGGAAAAAAGAAATTAGGGGATAATTACAATGACATTGGAAAACAACTTAGATATTAATTCAACTCCCCCATTTTATAGATAAGTAAATAACAGCTGAGACAGGGAAGGGTTGATTGTCCAAGATCTCTCTAGTAGTAAGTGAAATGGGATTCCAGATTCCATGTTCTTGAATGGGGGAAGTTACCTGGAAAAGGAAAATAGATAATTAATTGTGTGAGTGCTTTTTTCCTCTGTTTTCAAATACTCTACAAGCCAGGAAGAGGTTTTTCAGATTAGAACTCTGAGGCCCTGGGGCAGGTAGGTGGTGTGAACAGAGCACCATCCCTGAAGTTAGGAAGACCTGAGTTCAAATGTGATGTCAGATACTAAACACTTCCTAGATGTGTGATCCTGGTCAAGTCACTTAAACCCAGTTGACTTGGGGGGAAAAAAAGAGAGAGAGAGAAAGAAAAAAGAAAAGAAAAGAAATCTGAGGCCCAGAAAAGTCACCCAGGACCACATAGTGAATATATGTCCAAGGCATGGCTTGAATCCAAAAAGTCCTGATTTAGAAGACAGTTCTCCAGACAATTAAATGTTTATTGAAGAGAATTAATTTGCACTGGGAAAGAAATTTAGTTTTTTTGGTTCAAGCTTTCTAATTTGTAAAATAAAGGTAGGCGGTAGACTAGATTCTAACTAAAATCATGTGAAATGAGGATTTTTTTTTTAACTGAAGAGACTTTGAAGATTGTCTAGTTCCAATATCTCATTTGTTGAGAAAAATGATGGCCAAGAGATTGAAGCATATTTCCATGGTAATTAAGATAAATGTTAGTACTGGGTTTTGACCAGGAACTTCATTCTACCATGGAGAGCTAACTGGATTTAAAATTAATAATCTAGGTTCGAATCCTGTCTTTGCCACTTTTGTGACCTTGAGTAACTCTTAACCTGTCTGGATTCCCAATCCCTCTTTTAAAAAGGAGGGTGTTGGAATAGATATTTAAGGTTCCTGAACTTTCTATAACACCAAACTGCTTTTCTAAGAATCAGAATAAAAGAAAACACTCAGTTGAGCTTTTGGAAATTCAGAATGATATCTAGAATGGAGGGAAATAAAAATGCATTTGGAATTCTGTAACTCTCTTCTCATTCACTTTTGCCCACTTTTTCCATTTACTCTGGAATTGAAAAGAAGCAATGGTGGGGATAATCTAAATTTATTAAGTAATCTCTCGATCCATTTTACTTGACTTTATCGGTCATATAACTTTATATAATAGACTTATTTCTCTTATGCCCCTTTCCCATATTCACTCCCCAACAAGAAGAGATGTTAGTTTTCATCCTTTGACCACTATTGTAGATAACAGTTGGGACATGACTCAGGGACAGGTGTGATGTCAGTTTAGAATCTAATATCTGTGACTGAAATCCAGATTCTAGGTTTGGTGCTCTGTGTCTCAGAAAGGACTAAATGTAGCTTATTATTCATTGTTGGCACTATATAGATTATAAATTTATAGAAAGTGGGTCTTGATAATCAATTATTCATCTTGATGATGATGACTTTAAATGAATTAGAATTCATTTACAAGTGAGAGATACTCCCTCATTTTGTAAAATTTTATAGCATTATTAGAAGGAGAGAAAAGATGGGTAGAAAGGACCTCATTGGTGAAAAACACTGAACCTGAAAATTCCAATGCTCCTGAAGGTCTTTCTCTGAATGTTTGTAAATATTCTTGTGTGTTGGGTGTTCCCTGAGAGTGTTCCTGGAAGGTAATGCTGATAAAGTGACTGAGGTCTGAGGCAGGAGAATACTTAAAGAATTTGCAGGGATGGATCCTCATCACAAAATCAATGATCCCCGCTCCTTTGTTGTTATTTTATTAAGTCATTTTTCAGTCATGCCAGACTCTTTGTGACCTCATTTGGAAATTTTTTTTTTTTAATGACTCAACCCAAGTCACTAAACTCTATTAGACTTAGTTTTTCCATCTTTTAAATGAAGATAATAAGGGTTATTGTGATAGAAATACTTTTTTATAATTTAGCAAACTTTAAAATGCTATATAGATGCTAGCTAATATTAATTTTATTAATATATATATATATATGATTATTTTAGGATTACATGATAAAAATTGAATATAATAAATAATAAAAGTAACCAGAAGTAATGTATAACATAGACAGTAATAGAATAGTAAAATTTAAATGCAACTTGGGGAAAAAGAGAGATTTGAGATTGACTCCACAACTGCTTCCTCCTCTTAGCACAAGTAGGTGAGAATAAACAATAATGCTATACAGCTATAATACATTTGTTCTTTAAAAAATTTTGTAAGTGTTCATATCAATACAAAAAAATTATTCAGTGTTTATTATATTCCTGTTTTTTCAGTATGTTCTAGTGATTTCCCTTTACTTTTAGCATCAAATACTCCTTTGTGCATGATAGACAGAGTAAAAAAGCATTTATTAATACTTATTATGGCAAGGTATTGTGGTAAATGCTAGAAAAACATACAAGTGAAAAGAAAGATAATCCCTGTTCTCAAGAATCTGACATCTTAATTACTGAAGGCCTTTAGAAGGAAGCTGAAAAGTGGAGTGTCCAGACATAAGCAGAAAAAAGTTACTCCCTCAGAGATATGGTGTTAACTCTAGAGAATCAGAAAGACAGTCAGGAGGACTCATCTCCCAAACTGAGTGTCTCCCCCTAGCAGAACCTCACTATTGGAGAAAAGGGGCTAGCATGGTGGAAGGATATTTCAGGGTAAGAATATCTCAGGGGATGAAGCAGTAGTGTTTGACACTTTAAGCCCCCCATAGTCTGGGATCAATATTCCTTTTATAGCTTTATACAGTCTTTCCCTTTCACACAATCTGAAGTCCAGTCAAATTGGAGTCAAACAGGATATCTATTTGCTAACTCTGTGAGTTTACACTGGTTCTTTTTTGTGGCTAAAATGCATAGCCATCTTACTCTGGTCTCTTAAATTCCCTTCAAGGTTTGATTCAATGCATTCATTATCTAACATACATAAAACCTTTCTTTACTTACCACCTGTTAATGCCATCTCTCGATCTCTAGCTCTATTTCTCCTCCTACTGTCTCTGTCTCACTATCTCTGTCTCAGTCTCTCTCTCTCTTCCCCTCTGTTGTTTCTCTCTGTGTGTCTATTTTTCTGTTATTCTGTCTATGCCTCCAAAATTATTTCACATTTATCTGTTCATGCTGTGCCAGTGCCTCCCATCTGAAATAGTCCCATGTCACTCAGTAAAATGTAAAAAATTTGAGGGCAGGGATTGCTTTATTTTTTTTTCCTTTATATTGTATCCTTCCAAAGCAACTGGCACATAAGAAGAACCCAATATATTCTTGGTGAATTAAACTGACAATTCTTGAGACCATGATCTGAATTCACTTTCAAGACTGTTTCAATGTTTCCATTAATCTGGATTGGACTCAGACCTGAGTCACTCAGCAGTACAAGGTGATATTCTGTTTCCACATTGGAAAAGTGTCTTAGCTTTGAACTTTTCTCAAAGATATGATTTTTACAAGACAAAATTGAGGCATTATTTTATTTTTCTTCACAGCTTTTCAAATGTAGTTGTCAGTGTCGTAATTTAAAAAAAAACTTCTCTGACACTTAAAAATGAAATTCATCTTTTGCTTTCTTCCTTCTGAGTCTTCTTTACCTCTATTTGTTTGTTATTATAGAATTTATGTGAAGAGGCTATTGGCAACCATAATGATATTATTGGCCTGGAGAGAGAAGAGGACTGCTGTTTGTATTGTGACAATCAACTAATACTATAACCTAACCCCACCACTGAGCAATAGGAATTATTAGTAAAAGAGATAGACCCTCCACCCTTAGCAGATCTCTCCAAATCATTGAAATATAGACTTAAAAATTACATTTGTTTAACAGAGCCTGATTTTCCCATGGCCAGCTTCCAGGCCTTTTGAATGGATCTGATTTTAACCCAGCAGGTGGTCAGAATGTATGGAATGATCATCATTTTGGATTATGCGTCATCAGTCCTTGTGACCTATAAATGGAATGTGTTGGGAGCAAGAAATTTGGGTTCCTTTTATGATCAAGATCACAATTCTGGTTTCACATGCTTCTGTCAGATTCAAACTTTGGTCATGTCATTTTTCTAAGATATTAAAAGGACTGTGGTATGCTCACTGTACACTTCCAAAGAGAAAACATTTGCAAAGGAAAGAGTTCATTTTAAAATTCTCAAATATCTTTTGGTAAATAATGTGGTATTCTTGATTAACAAACTTTCTTCAGTCTCTTCTCTTATGAGGAATTTGTTAGATCATTTGCCTAAAAGCTTATTGTCTGGGTCATAACTTCTTGTGGACAAAATAGGGGATGAGTTGCAGTTAGAAGAGAGAGACTCTTTCTGTGCTTATGGAAAATAGATGCCAGTAAATTTCAAGCTTTTCTAGACTCCCTGCTGTTATTAGTCTGGTATGTAGATCTAAATTTTTAGGAACATTTTTCATACTGATGTGGAATCAGAATTTGAAATTATTAGAGAATGCCTCTTTTTTCCACCAAAAATGTTTTGAGCACCAAATCCATTGAGGAATAGTGATCTTCAGATGGAGATATCTTTAAAGCAATGAACAATAGGAAACTTGGCTAGTTGTAACCTCCAAAATAAATAAGCAATATTGCTCATAAGAACAAAAATATAATGAAGACAGGAAATGGATTATTTATTTATTTATGGCTAGGCAGTTGGAGCTGTAAGTGTTATGTATCTGAGGCTAGATTTGAACTCAGATCCTCCTTACTCAGGTGGTCTATCCACCACACCATCTAACTGCTACCTAGCAATAGGTTATTGAAAAAAAATACTTAGGTAATTAAAAAATATGCAGAATTATTGAATGGAACCTATAAATGATGAAAATGATTCTGCAAAGCAAACACAAACATTTCTGAAAGTAGAATGGTAATGCCTTCTAAATTATCTCAATGTAAGGAGAAATTTAGTTGTACCTTTGTTCACCAAGTTGGGAGAATTTTTTTCTCCTCAAGAAAGCCTTCCTCAGAAAAGGAAACCTTTGGTGTTTTCTGCTGCTCTGGTTTCCAGGAGGAAAGAGAGAAGAAATCAGGATGAGGAACAAACAAACAAAACCCCTACTTTCTCTTACTCTGATCAGTAGAATTAAAGAAGAGAAAGAAGCTCATAGAAAGGATAGTTAATGTCATTTAGCAGCATTGATTACTTCCAACTTAGTTTGGTCATGTGATCCTTGCTCATTTGTTTCTTCCTGGAAGACCACTTTCTAGATTGATACCATAGCATATGTTAAATGTTACAAAGGAAATCTTGAATCTTTTATTTTGCAAGTTTCAAGAGCCAATGGATGTCTCCTTCCTTTTCAAAGGACAAGTCAATTTTAGATCAAGAGTTTTCTGCCCTGTTGATAACAGAAAGCCATGTCTTGTATTTGAGTATGGACAAAGCAACAGAGTCCTGTCTCAGTGCTAGCAAAGTAACCCCCTGTAATCTCTCTCCAACCAGTTTTTTTGGCTCCCATACTATCTGTGGGTTAAGAGCACCATAAATATCTGCTGTCACTGCTGATTCAATGACTCTTAAGAACTGTTCCTGGTAGGCTGGGGTCTGTACTATAATGGTTTAGTCTGAGCTGGACTGTGCTCCACTCTAACTCTGGTGCAATAGACCTTTCCTTCTGACCTTCTAAGTTGTCTTAGGCTGAGAAATTGTTTCACACTATCTTTTTTGTGGATTCTGCTGCTCTGAAATTTGTTTAGAGACACTATTTAAAAGTATTTGGAGTAAGTTTGAGAGAGAACTCAGGAATACCCAAGTTTACTCCACCATCTTGACTCTACCTCCAGAAAGCCATATCCTGAATCAAATCAAGGGATATATTGCTGTAAGTACACTCTTACTAGAGTTGAATGGAATAAAGATAAGGTATTAATTGCCTTCTGCATTCCAGACAGCTAGAAGATAACTTATTGTCAGATGAAATCATAATATTATCCAAGATGACTAAGTCATTAAACTTCTAATAAGAGGTACTATTGGAAAACTCTACAAGTTTAAAGAGATTTTGCCATATTTTGAGGTCACATTTTCATTTCTTCAACAATTATTTATTAATCATTTACTTTGATCACTATGCTATGCCAGGTACTGAAAAAATTAATTATAATGGAAATACCAAGGCATCTTCTATGTTCCATAACTTTTGAAAGGAATTTTCTGGTACCTTAATGCTAGGATTAATGCTAAATCAGGAAAATGAAAGTGTGATTATATGGTGAAACAGAGAGAGAAGTTATATCTTAAATAACCACAGGGTATAACTACAGCAATGGACTATAGAGTACTTGGCAGGTTGTATTTCCCAAAGTAAATAGGTAATTTTGCATATGATGACAAAAATATAATTTGGAATAGAAATGGACTATTGAGAAAACATTTAGGTTAGTAACAAGAATATAAAATCCAACTAACAAAGCACACATAGGCGCTACATGAATTCAACTATAAACTATTCTTTATATAAAGACATTTAAATAACTGGAGAGATATTAATTTCTCATATTTGGGTTATGCAAACCTAAAGAAAATGTCAATATTTTCTAAATTATTCCAGTTGTTCAATGTCATAGCATTGAAAATACCAAAGGATTACTTCATAGGCCTGGAAAAATATCAAAATTCATGAGGACAAAAGTTCAAGAATCTAAAGGGGAACAATGAAAAAAAGCAAAAAGAAATGGAGAATACCAATATCAGATCTCTATCATATTATAAAACCATAATTAGCAAAATAATTTAAAGCAATAAAATACAGAACAATATAAAAATAATAAATGCCAATCAGTAGAGTAGATTGGGTATATGATACATAGAAGCAAGAAAGCATAGAATTTGTTTAATATACCAAAATGTCATAGCTTACTGTGATAAGAATTCATGATTTAACAAAAACTGCTACTAACACTGGAAAAGTCTGGCAGAAGTTATGTATGGACCAGCATCATGTACTATACACCAGAAATGTAATTTAGAAATTCCAGTTCAACTAACTAGAAAAAATAAAGGATCATATCTACGGATACAAGAAGAATAAATAACCAGATAACTAAAACAGAGGATAACAGAAAATAAAATAAGCAATTTTGATTACAAAAATATAAAGTTTTTAAACAAACAAAATAAAAGCATTAAAAATTAAAAGGTAAATGATAAAAAACCCAGAAAAAACCTATGGAGCAGATTTTTCCAATAAAGGTCTCATTTTCAAGATATAAAAGGAACTTATTCAGATATATGGGGATAAAACACATTCTCTGTTATGGGCCAGAACTCTGAACTTGAAACAAAAGATTCTTTTCATATATATATATATATATATACATATATAAATTTTTATAATAATAATATTTTTTGACAGTACATATGCATAGGTAATTTTTTTTTACATTATCCCTTGTACTCCCTTCTGTTCCAAATTTTTCCCCTCCTTCCCTCCACCCCCTCCCCTAGATGGCAGGCATTCCCATACATATTAAATATCTTATAATATATCTTAGGTACAATATATATGTGCAGAACCGAATTTTGTTGTTGTTATTGTTGCAAAGGAAGAATTGGATTCAGAAGGCAAAAATAATCTGGGAAGAAAAAACAATAATGCTCACAGTTTACACTCATTTCCCAGTGTTCCTTTTCTGTATGTAGATGATTCTGTCCATCATTGATCAATTGGAATTGGATTAGCTCTTCCCTATGTTGAAGATATCCACTTCCATCAGAATACATCCTCAGACAGTATCATTGTTGAAATGTATAATGATCTCCTAGTTCTGCTCGTTTCATTCAGCATCAATTGATGTAAGTCTCTCCAAGCCTCTCTGTATTCCTCCTGTTGGTCATTTCTTACAGAACAATAATATTCCATAACATTCATATACCATAATTTACCCAACCATTCTTCAATTGATGGGCATCCGTTCATTTTCTACTTTCTAGCCACTACAAAAAGGGCTGCCACAAACAGTTTGGCACATACAGGTCCCTTTCCCTTCTTTACTATTTCCTTGGGATATAAGCCCAGTAGTAGCACTGCTGGGTCAAAGGGTATGCACATTTTGATAACTTTTTGGGCATAATTTCAGATTGCTCTCCAGAATGGTTGGATTCTTTCACAACTCCACCAACAATGCATCAGTGTCCCAGTTTTCCCACAGCCCCTCCAACATTCATCATTATTTGTTCCTATTATCTTAGCCAATCTGACAGATGTGAAACAAAGGATTCTTACACGGTACTAAGTCAGTGGAATTGATAGAGACAATAGTTATCTAATTTAGCATGGTTCAGTATGATTGATTTAATCCTACAAGGAGATGTTATGTGCCAGAACTTGAAACAAGGTACTAAGTGGAATTGAGAAGACAATGGTTAAATCTAGTTTAGCATTGATTTAATCCTACAACAAATAATGGTTTCCTAGTGATATAATGATTGGTGTTTACTCAGTGTGGGGCATATAAGCTAGAAGCTCTCAGAGCCAGAGGGATAAATCCACTAGAAGCTCCAGGAGACTGAGCATTCATTCCATCTTCCACCTTTGTTGTGGCTGGAGGCTGAAGCACAAACCCTTGGAAGTCAGGGAGATTCAGAAGCCAGAGAAGACAGTGGGAGCTCAAGTTCTCAGAACCAAGGAGAGAGATAGGACTTCAAAAAAACTAGCTGAGCCCCAAATGAAGGAGACAAGACTTTGAAAGAGACAGTAAAGCATTTGGACTTTAACCCCTCTCTTATGGTGATTACTGAACTAAAATGAAGGCTGCTCCCAGAGACTCCAAGAAAATCTCAACAGAGAACATTACATTTTAAAGAGAATGTTACAATTCTCCAATATATGACAAAGGACATGAAAGGACAAAGGATATAAAAGGAATTTTCTAAAGGAAAAAAAATCTAAATAATCTTCATTCATGTAAAAATATTCCAAATGATTAATAATTTGAAAAATGCATGTTAAAATTACTATGAATTTCTACCTCATAGTTAATAGACTGACAAATATGACAAAAAGGGAATATAACAGCAGAACACTAGTGTTCTATTAGTGGAACTATGAGAGAGCCAATTCTGGAAAGCAATTTGAAGCTATGTCCTAAAATTCACAACTTTTTGCATACCCTCTGATGCACTAATGCAAATTATTAGGCCTTTATCACAGAAATAAAAGAAGAAAATAACCCATATATACAAAAATTATAGAATATTAATGCTTATTTTAAAGTAGAAATTAAAAGAGGAACCATAAATTAATGAAGAATTGAACAAATATGTCATATGGATATAATGGAACATCATTTTAACATAAGAGATGAATATTGACTTAATATAAGAAAAAAAGAAGGATGATTTCAGAGAAATTTGGGCAGACTTCTGTGACCTCATGAAGAATTACCTAAACAGACTATTGAGAACAATTTATAAAAATAACAACAGTATTACAAAGAAAAACAACTTTAAAAGACTTAAAAAGTATGATCAATAAAATTATCTACTGTGATTCTTGTGGACCAATGATGTATGCAATGATGGGATACAGACATGTATGCTACTCTCCTAAAAGAAAGATGACAGACTAACAGAGAAGAGTTTTATAGGTATTTTTATATGTCAATCATGGGAGATTTGTTTTGCTTGACTATGTAGATGTTTTTCCTTTTCAGTTAAGGAGAGCCAAGGGTTAGAGGGCAGGAATAGTGATAGTATTGCAAAAAATATATATAATCCTTGAAGCATTTTTTAATCAACAGAGGAGAGCAAAAGGAAGACCCGAGGGAAATACAAATAAGTTTGAAAGTTATATATTAGGCTTATTAGATACCTAAAAGAAAAATATATTCTGCAGTAATAGAAACACAATTCTCCTTTTCTTTTATGCTTTTTGTGCATGGAAATGCTAATTCTGTTTGGTGTGTAAATCTAGAATGAATCATTAAAAAATGAATAAAATAAAATAAAAGATTTGATTTGATGACGATTATAATCTCATCTAGGCAAATGAGACTTTCAAATTAAATGACTTATAAGGTCCTTTCCAACTCTAAAATAAAAATATTATATATTTTGTTTAGCAATATTTTTTAAGGTGTCAACATAATATGGGAAAAAGAGCCCTGACTCAAGAGGCAAAAGATCTCAGTTCAAATACTGCCTCTGATACTTACTATCTGCATAAATTTGAGACTGGAACTATAAAATATAAAATAATAATGTTTTGCTGGGTGGTCCCTAAAGTCCTTTACTGCTTTAGATTGATGGTCCCAATGTACTGAAATATATAATTTCATGGGAAGATACCTAACAGATAGGCTGAGAAAGAAGAGAAACATCACATTATACAATTAATTACAACAGCTGGTGTTCATCATTTGTGCTTGAAGAGGTCCAAAATGACATTACTATGTTGGGGTCAAGGTACAATGGGTCCAGCTGTGGCTGATCAGTTCAATATGAGCTCAGAAGATTCTACCACAGGCTGGGGACAAATAGTCCCTTTGAAGATTTGGGATGGGGATGTCTCTAGATTTGTGCATCTCACATTTCTTTTGAACTGCTGTGATTCTGCTTCATTGATAAGAGCACAGTTCCTTCTTTGATGCAGCATATCATGTTAGGTGATTCTGTGCCAGCCTCTCCTATGTCTTACAATCAATTCTGTAGTTTCTTAGAAAGATCTTGCTTTAAGTGTCTTTGCACCACTTCTGACATCTGTTTGAGCACTTTTTTATGTAAGTTCTGTTAGTCTTTTAGGTGAACATGTATTTGTACTTTATCTTTCCAGGCAATCTTCAGAATCTCCCTAAAACAATGGAAGCAATTTAGCTTCCTGGCATGGCACTGATAGACTGTTCAGGTTTCATAGGCATCCAACAATGATGTCAGCACAAAGGCTCCATAGATTTTCAGTCTGGTAGGCAGCCTAATGCTTCTCTCCCACGCTTTTCTCTGGAGCCTCCCAGTTGCTGAGGTAGCTCTGGCAATATATGTGTTAATCTCATCATTTATATAGATATTGCTGGAAAGTGTTTTGCCAAAGTAAATTAACTAACCACAGCATTCAAAATTTCTCTATTTGCTGCAAGCAATGGTTCCATGTAAGGATGGTACAGCGCTGACTAGTGAAGAACCTGTTTTCTTAGTATTAATTGCCTGGACAAAATAATCACACACAATAGAAAATCAGTCCATATTCTTGTTATATCTTAGCCTCAGAGGCCACAGTGAGTGCACTATCATCTATATAACTGGTAGACATAAAGGGGGAAAACTTCATTAATTCAAAGAAGAAATGAACTACATCAATATTAATGACTCCTCCATCATAGATATCTTCAGATGGAACTCTATTGACCATTTGTCAAGGGTGTGATAGAGGAGGTACCTTTTCAGACATGGGATGCAGAATTTCTTTTAACTCTGCTAAGGCAAAAATCCTTTAACTATGGCTTGAGTTTCTGTGAGAAATGAAAAGTGAATGTATAGTAAATTGTATAGTAGCATAAAGCAAGCTTTTTAAAGTTTTTATATTTGCGACCCTTTTTCCCCAAGAAATTTTTTCATGACCCTGAGTAATATAGGTATATAAAATAGGCATACAAATCAAACATTCACTTATAATAAATCACAAATTTATTTTAAAACAATTCTTTAATATACATATAATTTTATCATTTTTTAATGTGAAAGCAAATTTGCATAATGAGATATATATATTTGTTTATTTTTACATAAAGAATTAAATCTTGGTGGAATATTTGATACCTTTTATAGCTGTCAAATTTCTCACACAAGTCCCACATTCAGTTACACAGCCCCATAAGAAGTAGCAACCCATAGTTTAAGAAACTTTGGATAAAGTACTAAAGAAAATTGACCCACAATTCTCAAGAATAAAATTTTTGTTTGAAGATCAAAACAAAAATATTAGTTTGAATTTTTTGTTTGGTGTTGTGAATAAAGCCCTGGCTTCACAATCAGAAAGGTCCGAATTCAGGGCCTGCCATAGATGTATGTGTGTATGTAATAAACTGGGTAATTCTAGCCAAAGCACACAAACTCACACAAATCTTTTAAGAGTGTTAAGTTGGAGAGGATATGCTATCCTGCATTTGAAGAGGAAGTTATCTTAATGAGAATTTCTTATACCAAGGAAATCCTTGGTCCACCTAAAGAAAACATAAGTTTAATGCAAAGTATGCCACATTGAAAAAGCCATGAAAGGCTCTTCTCAGCAGAGCAGTTATTTAAAATGAGGCACACTTGCATTAAAAAATAATACACAGAGTTAGTTATCTTATCTGGCCTCAGGCTCAATATGAGGCAGTCTTCCCTCTGACAACATCTGGTACATTGGCTAAGAAGGAAACAGAGGCTCAACGAGAAATCACAATCATTGCTTCTTCTCTACTGTCCATAAGTGCATTAGCTTCCAGTGCAGCTGGTGTTTAACATGAAAAACTTAGGTCTCTGGATCACAATCATAATATACTCCCACCTGTTTGCAGTCTGTTTATAACTGTTTACAACTAACCTCAACATTTTTGGCCTTTTCTTGAAATTTCCACTGGTCTGGTCTTCTTCAAATTGAAATGGAAGGAAAGAAGGGTGGAAATGGGGTGGGTTACTTGAAAACACCAAGTAAACAATAAGCAACCAAAAGCTCCTATCCTATAATGTAAAAGACCAAATATTCACCTAATCTGGTCTTTATGTCCCTACAGTATACAAGAAGCCACCCAGAAACTATGGAATGGGGTGTGTGTATGTGGGGGATGGGAATAGGAAAGAAAGTGCTGAATAGCTAGTGAGCTGACAAAACTGAGAATAGCTTTTATATTTCATATAGATGTGTCACCATATGTAGCTACTTAAAGAACTTTGTACTCTTTTTTTCCTCTGAGAGATTTTATAAATGGAGCAGATAACTCATTTTCCAGGTGAAAAAACTATGACTTAGAAAGGTAAAGAAATGAAGCAATAAGTTAGGGAAGAGCTGTCCCTGAAATCTGTGCTTCCTTATTCTAAATCCAATGATGTGGTTTTCAATCTCCTCTTCTCTTTCTTCTCCTGTCCCTCTGCCACTGAATCTTGTCCCATTTGATTTTTTTCTTTCCAGTCCATTTAAAAAAATAATTTGGAACGGAGTTAAGCTAGTCAACAAGCAATTATTAAGAACATACTATGTGCAGCTATGTGGCATAGTAGAGAGAATGCTAGCTTAGGAGTCAAGAAGACCTTAGTTCAAATGTGGCTTTAGACACTTAATAGCTGTGACCCTGGACATGTCACTTAATTCTGTTTTCCTCAATTTCCTCATCTGTAAAATGAGTTGGGAAAGAAAATGTCAAACTAGTCCAGTTCCTTTGCCAGGAATTTCCCAAAAGGGGTAACAAAGAGTCAGATACAACTAATGACATAATGACAACAACAAATGTACCAGGCACTGTGCTAAGTATGGACAATACAAAGAAAGACAAAAGACGAGCCCATCATCTCAAGGAGCTCATAGTTAAATAGGGAGGCAATATGCAATTAGCTTTTTACAACAAGCTATTTGCAACATAAATTGGGGAAAAATCAACAGGAAGATCAGCAAAGGCTTCTTGCAGATGATGGGATATTAGCTGGGAATGGAAAGATGGAGATGAAATAAGAATTTCTTTATAACATAAATTTCTGTTATAAAGAAGTTTCTTTATAACAGAAGGAAGTTGGTCTTTAGTTTTAGATATTAAATCTTGTCTTCTTTCTTTGTAGTTTGGCCCCTAAAGTGTATCTATAATGTATGAGTAGCCATAGAATTGAAATCCATTGAATAATGATCTTTCTGGCCAACCTTAGGTTGAGTTGCAGCTCCTTATAACTTTGGGGTCAAATGGAGGGTTTCTATCCAACAATGATTTTAGAAATTATTCCTTGCAAACTTCTGTGTTTTAATTATTTCATGAATTGTCGGGTCAGCTGGAAATCTCTTAATCTTCCTTCTTTCCACCCCCCAAGTATTGCCTTGGCTGGATCTGATTATCTCCTTGTAGCCAATTCTGTGGGCTGAGAGACCTGGAAAGATTTCATAAACTACAATCCTAAGGGATCAATTCTTTTATTTAACTCTCTTTTTTATATAATCAACACATGGCCAAGTATATTGTAACACTGGTTAGTCTGATAAAAACCTTATTTTAACCAACAGATTCTTTTCCAGACTTGAGAATCCTCAAATTTTAGAACTGAGAGGCACCTTAAAGACTAGTTCAAAATTTCCATTTAATTAATAAGAAAACTGAGAGCCAGGGAGGTAAGATGAATTGCTAAAGTTTCAAGAGTCACTTTGTTTATAAGCTATATGCCTTAAACATCTCTAACCAAATGTTTGATGACAGTTTATTGTCATGTTCTGCTGCATTCAATATATATGAGGTGGAGTAATAGGAACACAAATAGCAAAGCTTTCTTTGTTTAGTTCTCATTTTCTTTACTATATAGGACAGACAGAAATGAGATAAATTGTGACAAAATGTTTGTCAGGTAAATTAATCCAAGTATTAATTTTTTTATTCTCTGGATGAAGAAACAGGTTCAGAAAAAATAAAGTTTTGCTTGGTACCACATATTAGAATTTTTAATGCTTTAAGATATAAAATTAAATGTTATTTAATTTTATCCTTATACCACTCCTGAGCAGATGTTATTATTATTCTTTTACAGATAAAGAAACCAAAACAGTCCAGTTAAATGATTTTCACAGGGTCACACAGCTGGTAAATGTCTGAGGACAAAATTGAACTTAAATCTGACTCCAAGTGCAACGCTCTAAGTACTAGCTGCCCTGTTAAATAAAGAGTTGGAAATAAGTGTTGGGAATGAAATTTATTTAAAGTTTCCTGGTCTCTCAGTGGATAAGACAGCTAAAGAGAAAAAGATGTCCCTATTAGACATTATAGATCATTTGAAAAATTAGGAAGAAACTGTGGTACAAATATTTCCAGAAAAATGTCAGGACTTGAGGGAAGAAACAGTTTTCATTTAGTATTTTTGTTTTTTTTTTTCCTTTTCTTTTCTTTTTTCAAAATTTCATCCCCCAAAGCCTGAATATAGTGCCTTTCATGCTAAAGAAATTCTTGATAATATTTTTATTAAACTGAAATGAAATGAAATAGCAAGGAGGGGTGAGGGAGGTCTAGAATGGTGCTTTCTATAGATCCCAGTGAGGAAGTCAGAACAACAATATTTTAGTACTTTACAAATTGAAATTGAAGTCTGGAGGAGTATGGCAAGAGTTCAGTTCAGTGATATTTTATGTTTTGTCTACCAGTAATGAAAATGTCATTAAAGCAACAATATACCTATAGGCAGAGCTCCTTTAAGGGTATACCCTTAAAGGAGTTCTGCCTTCAACAGTGAAATGAATTCTTTACTTTTCAAAAAGATGCATCTAATTATATATTAGTGAAATGTGAGGATTAATTCTAATCCTAATACACTACACTAGTTTTTTTAAAAAATAATTTAGTATTCCATTTTCCTGGTTACATATGAAATTAATTTTAACACTAATTTTAAAAATCTTAATTCAAATTCTCTCCCTTTCCTTCCTTCCCACCCCTCTCACTGAGAAGGCAAGCAATTTGATATAGGTTATACATGTGTAGTTATACAAAACATTTCCATATTAGTCATGTGGTGAAGGAAAACAGATTTAAAAAAAAACCCAAACCCCAAATCTCAAGAAAAATAAAGTTTAAAATAAGTAAGCTTCAGTCTGTATTTGGACACCATCAGTTCTTTCTCTGGGGATGGATAGCATTTTTTTCATACTAAGCTCTTCATAATTGTCTTGAATTGCTGAGAATAGAAATTCACATCTAAATATCTTAAAATATTGCTGTTAACTTTGCACACAATGCATTTCTCTTTGCATTAGATCATATTTTCCAGGTTTTTTTGAGCGCATCCTGCCATCATTTCTTCTGGAACAATAGTATTCTATCATACTCACATATCACAATTTGTTCAGCCATTCCCCAATTAATGGTCATCATCTCTATTTCTAATTCTTTACTACCAGAAGAGATCTGATCTCTCTCTCTCTTTCTCTCTCTCTCTCTCTCTCTCTCTCTCTCTCTCTCTCTCTCTCTCTCTCTCTCTCTCTCTCTCTCTCTCTCTCTCTATCTCTTTCTCTCGATATTATGTAGGTTCTTTTCCTTTGTATTCTTTATCCTTTTTGGGATACAGTACTAGTGAGGGTATATATCATTCTAATTCTACTTTTTAAGGAGTTTTTGTACTCAGTAAATTTTTATGCCTCTCTTTCCATTTGTCCAATTTTGCTTTTTTTTAAGTCATTCTTCTCCTCATTGTTTTTTTTTGTAACCTTTACCATTTTTTCTTTACTATTTTTTGTATTCTTTACTAAGATGTTGACTTGTTTTATGTGATTTTCTTGCATCAATGTCATTTCTCTTTCCAATTTTTCTTCTACTTCTTTTACTTGATTTTCAAAAACTTTTTTGAGCTCTTCCATAGCCAGTGTCTTATTCTTATTTTTCTTGGAAACTTTGGATGTAAGATCTTTTGGCTTTGTTATTTTCTGAATATGTGTTTTGATCTTCGTCACCATAGTAACTTCTTAAGGTCACAGGTTTTTTCTGTTTGCCCATTTTCTCAGCCTATTTCTTGACTTTTAAACTCTTTGTTAAAGTAGGGCTCTGTTTCTAGGGTGAAGAACACCCAAGTTTCATGAGTTTTGTCCTACTATTTGTGATACAATTTTCATAGATACTTCTAGGAAGTTCTAGGAACTGTAAATTTTCACTTCTTCCAATGTGGTATTACCTAACAAGAGCTGGGTTTATTAATCTCCTGGCCTATGCTCTAGCAACCACAAACACTCTTTTCTCCTTTGGAACTCCATTGTGGCTGCAAATTCTGTTGAGAGAAATTGTCTCTCTGGGATTGTCACCAAGACTGCCACCTGGATTCAAGTATGGACAAAGCAACAGAGTCTTGACTTACTATTAGCTAAAAGGCTCCTTTAATCTCCTTCTGACCAATTGTTTGATTCTCTTACCATTTGTGGATTGCTGCCACTGGTGATTTGGTGGCTCCCAATACCTGTTCCTGATTTGCTGGGCCTGGGTCTTTGTTCGTGCAGCCTGCTTTAGACTGTGATCCACTTTCACTCAAGGGTGACAGAGTTTTCCTGCTGATCTTCTAAGTGATCATTTGATAGAAAATTATTTCATTCCATTCCTTTGTGGGTTCTGCTTTTCCAGGAGTTGTATTATAACATTATTTAGGGGTGTTTAGAGGATTCTTTTCTTAAGTCATCTTGGCTCTGCTCATATCACAGTGTTTTTGCTGCTTTGAAGGGCTGGTACTCTTGAACTCTTGCCAGATTGCTCATTGGGTTACAATCAGGTGCCAAGGATTACCTCACTCTCCCCTCTCTGCTCTATTTACTTACACCCAGCACAATGGCTTTCTCTTCACCTTTATTCAGAGATCATTTTAGGTATCTTAGAGTCTGTTATACCACCCATTTCCATATGGGCTCACTTATCTGAGCACTACTCATATGATTACAAGGAAAGGAGTGCTTGGGGATGCTACTAACCCAAATTTATGCCACAGGATGGAAATTTTAATAGTATTTCTACCATTAATAAGATATTGCTGTCCTCAGTGCAATCTTTTTTCATTGGCCAAAAGAGCATTATCCTCCGAGATAGAAATCTCAGTTATTTCAGTTTTGCCACTAACTGTATGATCTTGAGTAAGTCACAACCTCTCTGGGCCTCAGTTTCCTCATTTGTAAGATAAATGAAAAGACATTTAGTAAGCACTGTCTATGTCAAGCCCTGGGCTAACTGCTGGTTATATTAATGCAAAAAGTAAGACAGCCTCTGCTCTTAGAGAACTTATATTCTACTCAGAAAAAAAAAGAAAAAGAAAAACAACCAATATGTAGGAGTCAGCACCAGAGCAGATGGCAAGTTCTGTGGTCCTCCATTTTACTGGAAGAATTGTGGTCAATGGCTCTCTGCTCATTCAAGTAGTATAATTAGATGATTACAAAGGTTCTTTTTAGTTCTACAAAACTATATATTTTTTTCTAGATCAAATGATATCTCCCTCACATCAATTTTATTAAACTTATGACTTCTGAATGTGCAACAAGAAAATGGTATTTACACACATATATTGTATCTAGGTTATATTGTAACACATGTAACATGTATGGGATTGCCTATCATCAAGGGGAGGGAGTAGAGGGAGGAAGGGGATAATTTGGAAAAATGAATACAAGGGATAATGTTATAAAAAAATTACTCATGCATATATATTGTCAAAAAATTTAT
Source organism: Sminthopsis crassicaudata (assembly GCF_048593235.1). Taxonomy (NCBI): domain Eukaryota; kingdom Metazoa; phylum Chordata; class Mammalia; order Dasyuromorphia; family Dasyuridae; genus Sminthopsis; species Sminthopsis crassicaudata. The sequence goes on from NC_133618.1 coordinate 154,885,255, forward strand.
AAAAAAAAAAACAAAAAAAACATGACTTCTGTCTCACTATCTTCTCAACTAGACTGTGGGTTCCTTGAAGACAGGAACTTTTTCTTATGCTTTTAAGTACCTCCAACAAGATATGTATATTGTTGGTCATGCTGTAATCTGGGATTCATAGATTAATAGGGTTTAGTACACCTTAGATAGCAGCTAGTCCAGCTCCCCATTTTACAGAAGAAAACACTAAGACCTAGAGAAGGGAAACATCTCACAGAGCAGCCAATGAGATTGTGCCTGGGAAAATTCTTTCATACACAGTATCATAATGATTACAATGTAATGCTGAAGAATAATTGTAGTTGTTGCTCTCAGTGGAAAGGGGAGAATAAATAGAGAAACTAAAGATTGATTAATCATATAGTTGAGTATTCACAGAAATTACTGAACCAAAGAACAGGAAATAAAAAATTCTGACAATAATTGGGGTAAAAGTTCTAACTTGATCAAGAAGAATAATATAAGAGAAGAGCATTCGATTTGGAGTTACATCATACACATTCACTCCCAGATTTGCTGTTTAGTATCTGTATATCTGTAGGCAAGTTATGTTATAGAATCATAGAAGAGTCATTATGGAGTCATCTAATAAGTGCTAAATGAATGCTTGTTGACTGATTGACTTCCCTAAGATCATACAGGTAATACATAGCAGAACTGGTGCTGGAATTCTTGCAACAATCCAAATACAGTATATTTCTAATATGTCATACTATTTCTCAGTTCTTCATGAAATTAGGACTTTTATCTATTGCATTATCTATATTGGGCCTCAGTTTCCTTGCGTGTAAAATGATGAGGTTAAATCCAAATATCATTAAGGTCTCTTTGAGTTCTGTGTGCTAAGAGCCAAATAAACAAAAGCTCACCTGAAGCATTCCAGAAAGAAAGTGAACTAATACTGATATTGTTCTATAAGGAATCTGTATGCATTGGTAAGACAAGTTGATTTCTGTAAAGCTCCTAAAGCAGCTTTTCTCCTGGATCCAGTGAATTCACTGGTCAAGGCAGCTCATTGCTAAGGAATATACAATTGCAGCTGTGATGGTTTGGAACTTCCTTTACACAGTTTCACTAGCTAAGTATTTTCTCACTAAATGTCATTATTTTCATTCTTTTTCCAGGCATTTTCTAATCCTTCTTGGCCAATGTTTTGATATCATGCCTTTGTGTCTTTCCTCCCTTAGGTAATAATTATTACCGGTAGTTAATATTTATTGGGTACTGACAATCTATTAGGACAGAGTCTGCTCTCAATTTATAAAACAAACTTAACATCAACAGTGATTCAAAGAATTCTATTAATTCAAGAAAAGTTAGTTGTGTTCCAAAATGAGGCTTACTGATATGGTATAGTTATTTCTCAAACTGTTGTAAAAAGTCAAATAAGGGAAACTTTTAAGAACTCACATAATCAAGAAACAGAAGGATTATTTTTCATAATAATGATATGGATTCACACTAGAGCAATTATTTAATATAATTAATTTTCTTTAAATTTTGTTTAAAGTTGACTTTAGAGTAAATTTCTATAAAGCAAAATTTGTTTCCATTTGTTTCCATTTAAAAATAAATATATGATGAAACTGGAATAGTGTGTTTGCAAGAGATACTTAAGGAAGGGACTAGACTTGATAGACAGAGTACTTCAAAGATTGCTTCTGTGCTTCCATTTCCTTGCTTGTAAACTAGGGGATTAGACTCACTGATATTTTAGGTCCCTTCTAGATTCAAATGTATGATCCTTTTAGTAGATAATCTCTAACTTCTATTCCAGTTGCAGATCCTAGTGGTGGTGAGTGGATTAGAACTTTGTCCAGAGATATTTTCACTCTACCAAAATGTCTCTGATTGTTTAGTTTCTAGTCGATGAAATAACAGTTAATTTAATATGAAATATTTTTCAAATAAGCAAGAAGAAACTCATTCCCTATCATGGTTAAGAAAAAAAATTTTTTTAATCAGAAATAAGAGGAAACACAAATCTTTCCTAGATGAGAAAATTCCATCAACTGATAGAGGTATCTTCTCTGCAACACATGGTCTTAGAGAAATGCCTGGAACATTGAGAGGTTAAAAGAATTGTTTAAAGTAACACAGCCAGCATGTATCAGGGGCAGGATTTTAATTCAGATCTTTCTAGTTCGGAAGAGCAACTTTCTAACAAATATACTATAGCTACCTTCTTTTTATTAAGATGCTAAAATAAGATCCATAGTTAGGGAAGGAGTCCCTAGTTAAGAAAAATAAGAAATGGAAAGAAAAGAAAGAGAAAGAACAATGGAAGAAGAATAAAAAGAAAAAGAGATAAGATTGTGCTGTGCAGTGACCTTGACCTTTTCATTCCTTTAAAAGTCACAATGCAAAGTCTGAGTGACTAAGGTCCTAAATAGATCATACTCAGTTTTCATAATTTCTGTATGTGCATTGAGGGATTTCATGGCATAAGACAATTTCCAGAACATCAAGAGATAACTTATTTTTATTTGGTCATAATAATTTTTCCTCATCCACACTCAGTCAAGATGCTTGTTAAACCTTCAATTATCATAAATAATTGCAAAACATGCTTTATTTCAGAACCCTTCCAACCATTGGTAGGTCTAACTCTAAACTCCAATTTGGAAAAAAAAATTCTGGGTAGAGTCAAAGAGTGGTTGGAATTTCTGGCTCATGTATTAGTTTTGCTAAGAACATCTCTATTAAAACTGAAATTTATCCGTTGATACCTTCATCTTCTTCTTCTTCATATATACCTTTTCCCTCTTAGTGGAATCCTTTCTCTTGACACATACCTCCCTCTTCCACTCAATATTAACTCATTAAAATATCTGATGAACAAATTTATGCTATAATATACATTTTCATAATCCCAAGAACTCTGGCTTCCAGTACTCAGAAATCTCTGACCCAAGCACATCTCAGAGTATACAAAAAGTCTCCAAAAAATGGTTACTAAGGACATACTTGTCACCTTAATTTCTGCTTCTTATTCTGGAGCAGTAATCAAATTAATGTTACTTTTCCTTTTGGAAAGGATGGTCACTTGATGGTCTTATGAATGTAGTCTCCTCTCCCTCTCTCTCTCTCTCTCTCTCTCTCTCTCTCTCTTCTCTCTCTCTCTCTCTCTCTCTCTCTCTCTCTCTCTCTCTCTCTCTCTCTCCTCTCTCTCTCTTTATGTCTCTTTCTCTCTTTCTCTCTTTTTGTCTCCTCTCTGTCTCTGTCTCTCTCTCTTGATCTATCTTTTTTCTCTCTTGCATTTGTATCCTTCATGTACAGTACAATGCTTGTCAGAGGGTGCATGCTTAACAAATAATTTTTTTCATTCCTTCATTTATTGATCTGTCCATCTATTCTCTCCCTCATTTCCTAGGCCTTCGGGGTTATGGTTTAAGACCTTAACTTAAGACCTTCAACAGCTTAGATTTCAGCTAAGCTTTTCCTGTAATTTGAAGATATTTCCCTCTGAATTTGTTCTTCCTTGCCTACTCTGGTTATCTCAGGTGGAAGAACCACAATGAATGACATAAAATTCTCCAAGGGCTACATACACACAATGTGGAAAAGCTGAAAGAAACATAAACAGAAAGGAAATGACCCAAATATCCATACTTCTCAGAGACACTGAGGTCTTTCTTGAATCTCTTGATCTCTATATTATGAAGCTCAGTCAAGAGTGCTTGCCTAGAAGTCTGAGCTCCCCTCTACTTTTATTTATCAATCAAAACACCTATATTAAGGATTTACTATGTAGGCACTATACCAGAGGCTGGGGATATTATATATTAAAATAGGAGAACAATAACTCTCTCATTTTAGTGGGCAGGAAAATAGGAATACATGATGTTCACAAATTACCATGAGAGTTGGGAAAATAGATGCATCTTTCTTTCTTTCTTCTGCAACCTTCTACAACCTTTTTCCCCCTAGAAGATTGTCTACAAAGAGAAGGAGAGATATAGGAAGAAAGCTTCAGAGGCAAAGGGAAATTCAGCATCAGGGCTGTTGGCAATATTCAATGTCCCACAGATCAATGGCTCTACCTTTTTTATTGAGTTCACAAAAATGGTTAATAAGGCATGTTATTTTCTTACTAGGGGATTTAGTATGCTTCAATTCAAGGAATAAAGTGCCAATGGCAGAATTTTCATGATGATATAAAGGAGCAGGTGGAAAAAATATTTTGGTAGCTTTGGAAAGAATTTTCTGTAATCATGACACTTGGATAAGGATAACACACTTCTTGCCTTGAACATTGTTCAAAGTGAGGGACATTCAGGACAGGAGGATTTGATTAAAATTTTTCAAATGCAAGAATTCTGTCTAATTTTGTTTTTGCACACACAACTTATTTTATAGTGCTTTGTACACAGTAGGTGCTTAATAAATGTTGATGAATTGAGTATTGCAGAAGTGCTAAAAGTTAAAATGTAAAATGAATTAATTGGACTCCTTCAGGGGTCCCAAAGCATTTGTGGATAAATTTAAGAGGGTCTGAGAATTTGAGACTTTTTCTATCTTAATATATCTCAAAAGGGAGGACAGACAGCTTTTTCATATTTATTAAGATATGAGATCATATTTCAATATGATTATTATCCCTTGTAATCCTATGCATTTTATTTCATATATTTAAAAACATACTCTGATCAGAGATCATTAGGTTTCACCAAATTGCCAAAGGGATCCAATGTTAAGAGAGGGCCCTTAGACTTTAATGATCTCTGTGTGATCTCTAAGAATTTATATGTAAAGTGTGGTAGGCAGGGAAAGGTCCTATTGTGATGAAGAGGAGAGGGAAAATAAAGCTCAGTGAGATAATAGGGGAAAGAAAAGTTTGAGGGTGGAAGCCACTTACCCTCAAACAAGAATTTTATCTCTTGGCTTTAGGATTTTTACTAGCTGACTCCTCTCCATGGAAAGCTCTCTTTCCCCATGTCCACTTACTGGTTTCCTTAGTTACTGTTAGTCCCAGCTAACAACCTTCAAAAGGAAACCTTTTCCAATTCTTAATTCTCATGTGTCTCTTCTCTGAGTTATTTCCTATTTATCTAGTATTGGTTGTTCTTCATTCTCAAAGAGAACCAAATTGACATTACAATGTTGGGTCAAGTACAGTGTCTAACTGGCTGATCAGACCAATGTGTACTCAGAATACTCTATCACAGTTTGGGCACAAATAAGCTACATGAACATTTGGAGTGGAAATGTTAAATTGCTTTTTGCAATTCTGAATTTGAAATCCTACTCTAATTTGGATTTTACTGCTATATAATTTTTTATATGTAGTTGTTTACATGTTATCTCCTCCATTATATACTGAGCTTCTCAAGGGCAGAGATGTTTTTGACTTTTTTTGAATCCTTGGATTCAGGACAGTATTTGGCACATAGTAAGTGCTTAATAAATGTTTGTTGTCTCACTGACTTATTGGGTGTGTGATGAGGAGCAGAAAGGAATTCAGGTCTTACAAGTAAAAGAAAATCTGACTGGAGCAGATAATAGCAACAACAAAACAAATCCATAACCACTGAGAGGGGTTCCTCTTGAGTTTAGTGGGATATTCTGTTTTTCTAAAGTATAATCGTTTTCTGTGAGCAGATCTCTTGGGGAGCTTCTGGAGGCAGCCTTGGCTTTAGTTTCAGTTCAACAATGCCCAAAATGCAGCCAGGAGTTAAAGTCCAGATCCTATATTGTGTCCTTAAAAATCCTGAATCTTTTCCTGGGGCCCGGCTAGCTTTAGTAGAGGCCTATCTCTCTTCTTGGCTCCCGAGAGCTCTTGTCTGAATGTCTCCAAATCCAAAGGTTAGTCCTTCAGCCTCCAGCCTCTCGTCCTCCCCAATGTCTCTAGACAGCACAAAGGTAGACATGGGAATGAATCTGCCTCTGCCTCTCAGAGTGTGGGATTATGGGTTTCCCAGAAGTCAATCCTAGTTGTGAATCTCCTCCCAGAGAGTGGGCTTGTGGGAGCTCCTTAAAAGTATGCTCTCTAAAAGGTGTGAATCTCTTGGAATGCTAGTAAATACATTACTGAACTAGAGAATTGTTAAGTACCATGCTAAATTAGATAATTATATCTATTCCAGTGATTTAGCACCTTGTAAGAATCCTAACAGTTTAGATTACAATAAAGTAGAGCTTGCTCAAATTAGAGCTGCCAACAATGGATTATTTTATCAGCTAAGTTCCTCATAATTATATGCCTTTCAAGCAGAGACTATAGAAGTAAGTCAGGGCTAATGTAGGAGTTCACCTTGCAGCTAGGAATGGTCTCTAAAATGATTATGCTTTATGATTCTGCAAATTGAGTCAGATCATAAAGTGAAAAAAAGAGTTGAAATTATGTGGCTCAGAATGGTGAGAGGTCACCATTTAATAAAAAAAGCTGAAGAGATCTCTAGGAACAAAGCAAAAGTTTATAGTACGTTTTTACGAGTTGGGTGTGCTATCCGTTGAGCAGGCAATCCAAGGGAGAAGGCACTTTCTGAGACAGGTTTTACACTTCAAATAGTCCATAACACAAACACCCTTCCCATTACTGACCATCATCCTCATTGGCTGAGGGTTTCACATTCTCAACACGGGCAACTACCCAAGAAATTGAACTTGGCCAATAAGTACATAGTTGCCCATATTTGATTGAAGTAGAGAGAGAATGATGTCATAAGAGGATAGCAGGAAGGATATTTAGGTATGCCCTTGAGTCAATGCTCAAGGACTTTCAGGCCTACTCCAACTCTGAAGTAGATGAAGCCTTACTCGACTTTCACAATTGTCCTGAGAGATCTCACCTCATCTCGTTCAAAATGAAGACAACTAAAGGACTGGGCCTCTGTTGTCTACCCCACACAAAGTAGAGTCAATATTACAGGATAATAGAGTAGTTGCCTTTAACATGTAAATTGTCTGGGAGCCATGCTTGCAAAGACCTCCTTATATCTTATAGACTGAATTTCATATCATTTGAGTAGCTCTTTATCAAGGTTGTCTTTTCTTCCCTGGTTCCTTGCAGGCCAGGGCAACAACCTACCACATACAAATTATTCTGTTATAAAGGCAACATTTTTAAAAAGCCTTTCCCAAAGTATCTATTCATTATGGTTTTCCATGGATAGGGCAATGGGATTGAGAATGATAAATAGTAGAGGACTAGATTGACCTCTTTAGTTTGGTCCTTGTTGGGAAATATTCAGTGTGGGATAAGACAAGAATGGAATAAAGGAACCACACTTGTGCATGTAGTCATTAGTCAAAATCATCAGAAGCATAAGGGGATAACAGATTTAGACTGGGAGATACTGTCCTGAAAAAGATCATGTACCAGTCAATAATAATGATGATAGCATTTTTAGAGCATTTTAAGAGTTTCAAAGTGTTTTCCTGTCATCTCAGTGAAATTTCTCAATATCATTGAGAGGTAGGTACTTTTATTATCCCCATTTTACAAATGAGAAAAACAAGACTGAATTACTTACCTTTGGTCTCACAGTTTCCAAGTGTCTGAAGTAGGAATTATAAATCATATTTTCTTGACTCCAAGTCCTACATTCAGTCTATTGCATCACATAACTGACCTGTCTTTATGACATAGAGTTTCCTCTGGAATGGCCCTATATTGCAAGAATTAGTTTTACCCATGTAGTTGATCCATAGTGTTACACCACAAGTCCTAGTGTGGTGTAGTAATTTCCTCCTACATTTTTAGGACCAAAGGTCATGATCTGAAAGGCTTTCAGCTCTGTAATTCCTGTTCTCCATTTTCCTTATTACTTTGGCAATGCCCTTTCATGAACTGTAGGTAGGTTTCCAGAATGTTTCACACTATATCTCAGTCATTTTCTCACTATCTACCCCCTACTTGAAGCAGCACAGTTCCTTCTGACTTCCCTTTTCCAGCTTTGGAATAATAATCAAATGAATAGTGCCATTAAACCTAGAAAGAATATATCAATTGAATCCCCTAGATAATGACTTTCTAAATCAAAATAGCTTCTGTAGGTACTACTCCTCTAAAATTCTCTCTATTAGAATGTAAACTCACACACACACACATACACACACACACACACACACAAAACATATCCGTCCCCAGAAGTTAATACTGATTTTTACTTGTTAAGGATGTTTTTAAACTCTTCCACACTACAGGTAATATGGGCAACAGAGAGATTTGGAATCTGGAGACATGGGATCTATTTCTGGCTCTGGCCCTTTCTTGTCATTTATGACAAGAATAAGTTATAGACTCACTATAGGAGGAATTGAAGCTTTTCTATTGCTATGCAAATCTTAAAATTGATTGCCTGTGCAGCAGTGCTTTCTTACTGATAGTCACCAAATATTACACAACATCCCGAAATTCATGCAAACACAGACGAGATGGCATGACTCCAGAAAGGAATCTTTTAGAACAAGAGGAAGTCCTATACAAGCTGAAGTCTGTGTAGGTCTGGGCACTTAAATGATGAATGGCTTCTAACTTTGCAAAGCAACACTGAATGCAACCAAAGGAAAGTGGAATTTAAAAGTCTTTGAAATAAAATTTATAGATGTCCTCAGCTGAAGAATAGGAAAATAGAGACAATAAAATAAAGTTAAATCATTCCACCTAAGAGTAGAAGGGCAGAGAGCTTACCTGAAGTATAGAGAGATGAAAACTAAGATATAGTGTTAAAAAGACCTAAGTTTGGGGGCATCTAGGTGGCGCAGTGGATACCAGCCTTGAATTCAGGAGGACCTGAGTTCAAATCTGTCCTCAGACACTTAACACTTCCTAGCTGTGTGACCCTGGACAAGTCATTTAACCCCAGTCTCAAAAAAAAAAAAAAAAAAAAAAGACCTAAGTTCAAATCTTACCTCAAATACACACTGATAAATAGCTCCTGGCAAGTTACTTAATCTCTCTCAATCTCAAAAAAAAAAAAAAAAGCTCATATAAAAGCTACTTGTTTTTATCATCATAATTATTATTAATCTTCAAGTTTCTGAATTGGGAAAAAATGCTCTAAGCATTTTACTTGAGTTATAGCTGTAGATGATTAAAAGAACCTTCTCACTCTTCCTGCCCTGACCTGTTCCAATGTCTTCCTGACCTTTTCAGAATATACTAAGGATAAAGCTAAATTATTTGACTAAAACAAAGATCAAAGTCAGATTTCAGAGGTTTGCATAAGAAAAAATGAGAGGCTGATAACTGCTTCTCCCTTTTGCACAATGAATAGTTTTGACATTAGGATGGGGTATAGATAAGACTTGAATGATATCTACATAAATATGTCCAGTGTCAACCTAGGTGGGGTCAGCAAAGACAGTGTTTAGGTCTGCATGGGAAAGAGTGAATTAGCAGCTGTTTAAATTTAGAACATCAGAACATAATTTAGCTTTGTTTCCAGTCAGGATCCTACTTTGATAAGTTGTCTTAATCAAAACATTCTCTCCCTAAGATCCATTTGAAGAAGATTATGATTAAATAGATCTCTTAAAAATTTCTTTGGTGTTAAGAGAAGGGGAGATAGGGGAAAAAAAGATTTCTTGGCATAGTTTAGACCAGAAGAAGTTTAAAAATCTGCATTTGCCTAAATCTTCCAAAACAAATTTTCAATTCATTCAAATTTTCAATTCATTCATGACTTTATTGTTTTTTTTTTCACAATTAATTTAAAACATTGTACATTTAGGAGATGGGAATAAAGAAGGGAAAAGAATTATTGCAATTCTGAATGCTTCTCTTCTTACTGAAGCTCTATGCATAAAAGACCTTGTGTGATCATAGTCAATCCTGCATTTGGGTAGATAGCACTCTACCAGTAGATCTTAAAGACTTACATGGTAGATATCCAATCCATCCTTTACCACTATCTCCAGTATTCCCATTCTTCTTTTCCCTGTTGCCTGCTGGAGCAGTTAGGTAGTAAAGCACTCAACTTTGAGTAGGGAAACTAAGTTCAAATCCTGCCTCAGGTATTTACTATCAGTGTGACCCTAAACAAATCATTTGACTATTCTGTGACTCAGTTTCCTCATGGTTAACGGGGATAATAATAATTTTTACCTCAAAAAGTTGTTGTGATGAGAAACTAAGAATATCTATAAAGTTGTTTGTACATCTTCAAGCGTTATATAAATAGCTATAATTATCATTATTTCTACTAGGGAGGGAGTAGCAGCTGGCTTGGCAATACTTTACTCATCATCTTTCCATTGATTTATGATCTCAAAGCTTTAAAGAAATGAATCATGCATGCTCTTTATCTAAAAGTAATCAAGGGCTCCTTGTCCTAAATAGATTGTGTCTTGACCAGCAAATTGTCTTCAGGGCTCATGTGATTGCTTCATAATCAGTTCAGCAATGGTGATCCCTTATATAAAGCAGAGGGATGCTCCCATTTTGCCAAAGTATGATATTATAGGTGTAGAATGTCATATATATTGTTTGACAAAATTGATGTATGAATTGGTTTTGTTGAACTGCTTCTTAATCTTTTTCTTTCTTATCCTTTGCTATAAAACAAAATTCCCTGAATAGAGGTGGAAAGAGAAATGTATTCAGAAGTAAAGATCTCTGAAATTAAACATATATGATTTGCTTCACATGGCTGCTCTTTATATCTCTATGCCAATAGATTACTTGGAATTATATGAGATGATCAAGGCATCAGTCTGGTATTATGAAAAGAGCCCAGACTTTTGGGATGAGAAATGCAGAATTAAAAAACAAAAAAATGTCAATGAAAATGTTGCAGGAAAGGAAAAAATAGGGATAAATGAGATGATCTCATGGTCTAATTCACTTACCATGTGTCTAGGTCTCATCAATCCTGTTTCTGTTTATGGCTTTGCCATTTTCTTATAAGAATCAATGTGGAAATAATACTGCCTCTGAGTAAGAAGACTTGGGTTCAAATTCTACCTTAGATGCTTGTTAGTGACCTTGAAAAACATACTTAACCTTCTTGGATCAATTTCTTCACATGGGAAATAAATGAGCAGATGGCATCTCAGTCTCTTCTAGTTCTAAATTTATAAGCCTAATAGTATCTTCAAATTCACACCATCTTATTTAAGGACATAGTCCTAATCTACTTGGGAAGTAGAAAATATTCATAATGGAAATATTAATAAACAGTGTTAATAGTTAATATTTATATAGTGCTGAAAGGTTTATAAAGCTCTTTTCAAGTGTCATCTTATATTGCCCTAAGAACTTTGTGTGGTAGATGCTATTATTATTCTTCCCATTTTATACATGAGAAAACTGAGGCCCAGAACATTTGTGCCTTGTCCCAGGTTATAGAAGAATTTTGAAATATGATTAAAAATGATAAAAAGAATATAGAATTATGACTCAGAAAATTTAGGTTCTGACACAAACTGTGTGACTTTGGACAAATAATTTAACTTCTTTGGGATTGTTTGCTTATCTATAAAAATATATGGACTAAGATTTGCCATTTTTGTTGGCTCTGTCATTGGTTACTAGAATACTCAAATGAAGACAAGGATCAAAAAATTTATCTCTGACCAAATGGACAAAGTAGGAGGAATTATTTTCCAGGAAGATCTCAGGATCTTGGATTCAGGAATTTCCCCAAATGCTATTGTTTCATTAAGTCTTTGGGATTGTTTTAATATACTGATCATAGGATTACTACTACTACTACTACTACTGGACTATAATGTATGATTTGGCTCCAAAAGTCCTGCCTTATTTGTTAGGCTCTGGGGTTGGTAACACTGTTATTTCTAGTTTGAATCACTGATTTTTTTTTTTCTGAGAGAAATCACTACAATCTTCTTTAGTCTCCTCATTTTAGTTCATTTCCTTATTCTCTAAAGCTAGCTTTGGACTTGTCAATAGTGAGAATACAAGACTTACTTAAAGATCTCTGAAATTAAACATATATGATTTGCTTCTTTTGGCTGCTCTCAATATCTCCATGTCAACAGATTCCTTGGAATTATATAAGATAATAAAGGAATAAGTCTGGTACCACAAAAAGAGCCCAGATTTTTTGGAATGAGCAGAACTGGGTTCAAACCTCATTTCTGACAGTTATTATTTGTGCGAATGCAAAAATGTGTCTGGGTCTTTTTTTCTCATCTGTAAAATTAATTTGTTTCACTAGGTGATCTCATAGGTCATATATATGATTTTATCTTGTATCATTTGCTATATGTATCACAGTGTACCATAAAGAAGTAGAAACTTGAGAAATGCAATTCTCATAATGCAAATTGAAGCTAAAAATGAGTGAGTGAAATTTGATGATATAAAATTTCTATTCTAACTTCAAACTTCTAGGAGGTCAGAATTTCTATTACTGGTTTAAGCCCTCCATAGCAGTTTCTGGGACTCTAATAGTACTAGGTTTCTCCATCCAATTGCTCTTTTTGTTGAAAATGGATTGATACTTCTAATATCTGAGGCCTTGTAAGTACTAATCCATGTTCCAGGTTTCTCCAAACATAAGTCCTCTTATTTTCCATCAGGTATTCTTACTTGTTGACATTTCTAAGTTTTCTGTCATTCATAAAATATTTGGATCTCCAAAAACAATTGGACCATGGGTACTTATATAGGTTACATAGAAATTTAATAGTTTTATCAAGGCTAGCTATTTGTACAGAATTTGAATTGTCTTAGAATTGCCTAACAAATACATATCATAATCTAGCATACATAGGGTACACCAAAGTCTTTTATCTGTTTTAAGCTATTAAAGCTTAAATATTTAGCTTAAATAATAAAATTATTATTATTAAACTCATTACTAAATTAAACATTTGAAAGATTAGGGTTTTTTTTTTTCATTCTTGAAATAACTTTTGGTTTATTTAGACATGGCCTATATATAAATGTGTATATTAAATGCTGATAATCTAAAATAGTTTTATTTTGGGGGAATTTGAGGAATATCTTATATAGAGAGTTGGCAGGGGCCACAGAAGCAATTTTATCCAATTCTTTTATGGAAACTGAGGTCCAAGAAGATAAGGGAGAGGGAGAATATAAGCACTTATTAATCACATGTGCCAGATACTGTCCTTTGCAAATATTGTCTCATTTGATTCTCACAACAATCCTAGGAGGTAACATGCTACTATTGTCCCCATTTTATACTTGAGGAAACTACAGTAGACAAAGATAAAGGCATTTTCTCAGAGTCACAAAACTAATAAGTGTCTGAAACAAGATTTGAACTCAGTTTTTCCTAATTCCCATTTCCTCAGAAGCCATTAAGTTCAATCCTTCTTGTTTTACAAATAAAAAATGGGACCTCTGGCAGGTTTTACTTTTGTTGCCCATACTAAAGTGCATCAGAAGTCAAATTTGAACAAAGGTCTTATGGCCAGAGCTGGTAAAATAAATAAAAAATGCTTGCACCAAAATGGAGATGATCATAAGACTAATAGAAATAGATTTATAGAGGAAATAACTAAAGTCACTGGGATGCATGATCATATTCTGGCCTAGTATTCTATTCTGATTTGTCTTATGTTATATAAGTCATAAGCCCTTTCTCTTTGTTTCTGTCTCTCTGTCTCTGAATCTGTCTTTTTCTCTCTGTCTCTCTCTCTTTCTGTCTCTGTCTATCTCTCCATACATAAAGAAGTATTTTAAAATAAATTTTCTTATCTTTAGTTAATATTTAAGACACAGCAATATAGAATAGCAACTAGAGTATAGGGCTTGAATCAGGACAAGTCTTTGAATCCTGCCTCTGATTATTGTTAGGTATCATGGGCAAGTTATAAGCAAATTATTCTACTACTTGGTTCTTACTTTCTTCATTTAGAGAATAACAATAACAATACTGGTAAGTACATATTCCAAAAGGTTTATGTGAACATTAATTCATACAATATAAAGAAAATGTTTTATGAACAATCCATAAAAATAAATTGTTATTATTATTACCTCCTAGTAAGAGGAAAAGTAGTTAGCACCTTTCTATAATAGTTCCAACAGTTTTCTCCACTTGGCACTAGGACTCTACGAGATCAGCTATTTCCTTTAGTGAGTATATTCCTTCACCCTACCTTTACTCCTCTTCAAGTATCTTTGCCAGCAATGATAACTGAGAAGGCCTGGAACCTATCATAGGCTGCAGACCTGGAAGTACTCCAAGACATGTGGAAGAAGAATGAACAAGTCACTATTTAGATTCTTTGAAGGGCATCTGGAAAACAGGCATGATCTTTACAGGCTGCTGGAAAAAAGGAGGAAAAAGAATACTTACATATGAGAAACAGAGTCAGATCCTCCAAAAAGGAAAAATTGCCCATGTGGTCACATTGCCCAGTCCCTGAGATCAGAAGAAATATATCCTGGCTTAGTGCCTTATGGAAATGCCATTCTGCTCTACAAGTCCTCTTAGCCCCACCAAAGTGAGCTCATGCAAAACTAATTCCTCTAACCCTTTTGCACTATCCCTGGGTGTGGCAATGAGTTCCAGAAAAGTCTGGAACTTAGGCCAAAAGTAATTAATAGTGACATGGCCAGGAAACAGCAAATGACAAATCTGTTTTGTTATTTTTATTTTTTGAATCCTAAAAAGATGAGTGATGGGAAGAAAAAGGTGAATGAAAAGAAACAATAAGAAGGTTGAGATGAAGAACAGGAGAAATAAGACAATGAGTTCACTGCATCCTGACAGAGCACAGGTAGAGGTGATGCTTAGACCCAGAATGTCAGATAAGATAAAAGACATGAGAAGAGCCTGAAATTTGTCAGGATAAATTGACACAGAACCAAGAGAAAATTTTATACAATAATAATAGTGCTATTAACATTTTCCCCTTGAACTAGAATTCATTAAGATCTTACCATGTGTCGGGCACTGTGTTAAGTATACAAAGACATGTCCTATTTTTTAACAGTTTTTTTTCAATTATATGTAAAGACAATTTTAGCAGCCAAATTAACAAAATTTTGAATTAGAAATTTTTCTCACTCCCATCCTTCTCCTCTCCCAAAATGGTAAGTAGTTTGACAATAGTTGTTAACAACTTTGAAAGAATGACAAACTCTGATCAATACAAATGACTATCCATGACTCCAAAGAATGAAAGATAAAGTATGTTACTCACCTCCTAGCATGAAGATGATAGACTTAGGGGGCAGAATGAGACTAAATTTTTTTTATATAGTCATTATTTTAATTTGTTTTGCTTTATTGCATATATTTGTTATGAGTTTTGTTTTTATTTTTTATTAATTTTTAATAGGGGGGAATGAAAGGGAGAGAAAAACAATTTCTGTTAATTGAGGAAAAAACATTTTTTGTAAAGTAAGTGGATTAAAATGTCAAGCCTTTACTACTCATGCATGTGCGTGGGAAGTGTGCCAACATACTCTGGTAAACATTCCTTGAAGTGGGAAGGGGGAAGGAGAAATAAGGAAGGGGAAAACCAAAAGCAAGATATGTAAAAGGTATTCTGGTATAACCAGAATAGAAATACATTTTAAAGTGCATGTTTTCATACATGAACAATATTTGTTCATTTTACTTGATCATACTTACTTCTTACAAGGGAGGACTTCTACTGAGATTTAGTGAGTGGTGATATCTAACAAAAATTGGGAACGTGGGATGATATGAAATACTTGGCTTTAGAAGAAAATTCACTAATTTCTATCTTTGTCCCTCTACCTTTGAGTGCAGGGAACTATAGTTTCCTAGCTTTCTTCTTAATTTTTGGTTTTCTATTTAATTAGGGGTAAATTTACCTTTAGGGGAGAGGAATTTCTGGAATAAGCTATGGAGGAAACAATGGGAGAGGAGATTCCTCTGGTCATTGCCTCTTTTTCCTCCCTATCAAGCCCCTATCCACCAGAACATCTTTGGCTTATTTTATGTTCAGGTATGAGTGCAGATCAATTTGACATTACATGATAATACATTACAATTCATGATAATACATGGTCTCAATTATTAAACTCAAACTCTTCACAGGGTTGAAAACCAATATTTAAAAAGGAATATTTTTCTCTCTGTGTCCTAGGATGATCATCTTCCTATCTTGTTTTGAAGCCCCTCAAAAATATGTACAAACAATCTTAAAGCAACTAATTTTTTTTGGAAAATAGATGACAATTACTGAAAGTAAACAGACTCTCAAAGAAATGAGGAATTGGATATAGCTTCAATGTGAGAGTCATAGCAAAGTAAATAATGATAAGACAGGAGTTTTACCATTTCTGTTCTTAGCTCCAGGTATAATCAATACCATTCTGCATTGTCTCCTGGTAACTGCTGGTTTAGCTACAGTATATCCCAAGTGTGTTGCCCCCTGGTTATTGTTTGTAACAGTAACAGTGGTAGTTAGCATCCAATCAGGATCCACGAACCTTCTATACTTTCTTCCTGTGGACCACTCATGATATTTTAGCTTTTTTCCCCCCCTCAGTTAGGCAAGGAGAAGGAAATATTGTCTCTCTTGGGGAGTTTAAAATTACCAGTTCTTAGGTTACTAAATAATGAGATTGGTTTTTGTCGTGTCCATAGACATTCATTTAAATTTCCTATTAAAAGATTGTCATATCAACAGACATACCAAAAGAAAAAAGAAAAAAAGGGGTAAAAAGTAGGAAGAAGGAAAGAAGAAAGGAAGGAAGAAAGAGAGAGACAGAGAGACAGAGACAGAGAGAGACACAGAGAGAGAGATAGAGAGAGACAGAGGAGACAGAGAGAGAGAGAGAGAGAGAGAGAGAGAGAGAGAGAGAGAGAGAGAAAGAGAGAGAAAGAGAGAGAGAAAGAGAGAGAGAAAGAAAGAGAGAGAAAGAAAAAAGAGAGAGAAGGAAGGGAGGAAATAAAAGAAAAAGAAAGGGAGAAAACAGTAACAGAAGAAAAAAGTCTAGAAAGGGACACAATCAGGACAATATTACCATTCTGGTTTTGAATTTAATATATATTAAAATGCATAC
The DNA here is from genome assembly GCF_048593235.1 of Sminthopsis crassicaudata. NCBI lineage: Eukaryota > Metazoa > Chordata > Mammalia > Dasyuromorphia > Dasyuridae > Sminthopsis > Sminthopsis crassicaudata. The sequence continues at coordinate 154,902,212 of NC_133618.1, forward strand.
CACACAAGTTCATGATTTTATGTAACTGTTTTGTTTATTAGAATGTTTGTATTCATTGATAATTAAGATCATAGTTAAAACAAAATAAAAAGAACATTAAATAAAAGCCTTTAACTATATGTTTTCTAAGACTCCTCACAGCTTTAAATCTCTACTTTCAAACTTTCCCTTTTCTTCACTTTCCTCTTCTCCCTTTCTTAAAGGGAGGACTGAAGTTTTTGTTTTTATTTCTAGGTCTGTTACCAATATGTAATGGTCATGAAAAAACCACTGCCCTTTTTGATGTGTGTGTCTTTCTGACAGTAACCCAGAGCCAAAATATACCATTCTTTCTTTCCTTGGCATTGCAAAGACATAGACAGCTTTGAGTTCCTTGAGATTCAGCTATATAGTTAAGTATTTGATTGTTTTAAACCTTCACTGAATGTCAATGTGTGAACAAAAAACAAAAACAAAACAAAAAATTAAAAAATTACTTATATTCACTTAGTCACACATTAAATACCACATAAAAAGCTTACAGAATAAGATGAGAAAGAGTGAATGAAAGAAGCACCAAGAAAGAATTGTACAACTATTTCAAAGTCCAATTCTTCTTGTGCAACAAAATAACTGTATGGACATGTATACATATTATACATATACTTTAACATATTTAACATGCCATCTCAGGGAGGGGATGGGGAAGAGGGGGAAAATTGGAACAAAAGGTTTTGCATTTGTCAATACTGAAAAATTACCCATGCATATATCTTGTAAATAAAAAGCTATAATAATAATAATAAAGAAAGAATTATAGTGTCAAGCATGAAGGAAAGAAACTTCTGGAGAATATTAATTTTCATTGTTGTCTTTGTATCTTAAGCATCTAATTCTGTATTTCATATTATTAATCATCTATAATGTTCCAGGCCTGTGCTAAGGGAAGAAAAATAAAAGTCAATCCATGTTCTCTAGGAGATCGTAATCTATTGGGAAGAGCTAGCTTAATTTTGATTATACTGAATTGAATTGGATATGAAACTACTGAGGATTGTCCTCACTGAAGTTTGTGAAGCAGGCAAAGTATATCTTAGGTGTCTTGAACATCTCCTTTTGATTCCATTCTTATTCTTTCTGTATATCCTCTCCCTGTAGAACATGAGATCATGGAACTATAGGCTGTTGAGCTAGTCAGGATCATAGAAATAAATTCTTTAATACAATGCTTTCATTATACAAATGAGTAACTTCAACAATACTTGTCATCCAGTCAGATGTTATGAACAAATATCATGGTACTTAATGAGGTATAATTGAAGGAACCAGAGACAGAAAGGAAGAAGGAAATACATCAAATAATAATGTTTATCTTGTAATGGAGAGATTAAAATTATTTTGCTGACCTCAGAAAGTATATCTAGAAGGAAAAAGTGTAAATATCAAGACAAAATTTGGCTAAATAAACAAATTTAGACATGATGTAAGAAAAAAGAAAACTTCCCAACAGTTAGATCCATCCAAAGGTTCAATGGGTTCCTTCAGGGGATGATGGGTTCTTCCTCTTTAGGTCCTCATGCTTGTCTGATATATATTATAAAGGGAGTGATTCATTAGGTCTGGGTTGTACTAGAAGGGACTGAAGTCCCTTCCAACTCTGATATTTTATGATTCGCTTCAAGTTCTAAATATTTGTCCTATAAAATTCAAGGGTTAATGGTGGTTGTGTGTGTGTGTGTGTGTTTTATCAAAATGAGTGATAAATGCTTGGCTTTAATGTAAAGGCCAGCATCAGTCTTTCCAGGCTCCACCTTCTTTGCTGGTTTTTTAATTAGCTTAGGCTGATACCCATTTATAAATCCTCCAGAGAGACAAACACCAGAAATGACAATCACTGCTTGTACCAAGTTCCTTAACTAAAGCCACCAAAGGCCTTGGGAAATGACTCAAAATGCCTGGAAGGAAGTTTAAGGGAGGGGGAAGAGCACTTGGTTTTAGAAAAAAACAAAAAAAAAATAAAAAAAGCAGTAGCTAAAATAACATTAGGACAACATTGTATCCATAAATTCTGTTTAGAGAAAAATACCCAGTGGAATATCTGGCAAGTTTCTAAAGTAAAAACTGGACATTTATTGCTTGCTTTAAACACAAACCTATAGGGTGAGATTTGAAAGATGTCAAAACTCCCTGCCCCCTTCCTACCTAAGTACATTAGTTTAAAATTCTACCATTAAATATCCATTCCTTTGGATTTAAAATTGATATCCACCTGGTCTTATTTTAAAAGGTCAATAACTTGGCAAGTCTAATCCCTAAAGGTATTAGTTTCTTAGTGAAAATTAGTTCCACAGAGGTAATTCAGAAGGATCCAGATAAAAGGGAGAGTTTTAGATTTAGACTTAGAAGACCTGGGTGCAAGTCCTGGTTAATGTTACTATATGAGTGTTCTCGGGTAAATTATGTATCCTCTTGGAGCCTCATTTTCTTCATCTTGAAAATAGGGATGAAGATATGTGGACTGCATATCTCACAAAATTATTAGGAGAAAACTATTTTCCAGACATAAAATACTATGGAAATGTACATTTTTACTTTGATAGTTTTTGTGTATATTTTTAACCCTTGATCTACACATATTAATGAAAGAAGAACATATCATCTCTTCTTCAAAATTTAGCAAAATGCTTTGAATTAGAATATCTTATCTATCTATCTATCTATACATGTTTAGGAAATGCTTAATGAAATTAATGAGATAAAAGTTTGGTGTATGTGTGGCAGCATCTCAGACAAGTTCTATGTAAGGCAGGTGTAACAACTTTTATTGCAGCTTTGGGTATCAGAAGCTGATATTGGTAGAGCAAGAATGGGAAAGAGCCTCTTTCTAGTGGCAGGAAAGTCTCTCTAAACAGGATTGACAGAGGAAGGAAGGTGAGGTGGAAGCCTAGTGCTGGAATTACCATTTATGGCTCACAGCAGTTTGAGATTATAGGCTGTAATTCAGCCAAAAATCATTAGCTTTCCCAAGAAGGAACATAGATCCTACTGAGAGGCATCTGCTCAGCCTTGATACTCCCAGGTGGTGCTTTGGTGGGATTCAGAGACTAAACACTAGGATAACCAGAAGAAAGCTAGCTTTTAGACAATAGCTCTTTGCTTTATACACATAGGATGTTCTTTATTTCCTAAAGAGGAAAAAAGGTCACAGCTGGGAAATGATCATTCTGAAATGATCATTTCTGATCATTCTGAAATGATTCTGGGAAATGATCATAACTGGGAAAAGAGATGTCACATGATGGGAATTTTCCTCTTCCAAAATGTCATCTCTGAGCAGACCAGCTACCACGAATTAGAAGGAGCTTAAATTTAGTTGAAAGAATTGTCTGTAGCTTCCCTATAGTCAATTCACTTTTATACCCTTAGACTCCTTGGACCTTTTCTATATATGGATTAATTGTTTCCTTGGAAATCAATATTTCTTTCACGTCTTATTTGGACCTGAGAGAATCCTGAAGAACTCAGAAATCTTGATATAATGGCAGTGATTTATAGGAAGAAATATTAGAGTGTAGGGTTTAATAATGGACTGTAGGGTTTTATATTTTTCATGAGATTATTAATCCAGTAGGGAAGTAAAAAAGTTTTGGTATAGAATTTTCTTTGTTGACACCAGTAAAGGTGCAAATGAAAGTCTTGGATTTAAATCAGATCAATCTAGTTCAACAAGAATAACACAATATTTATTAATCACCTATCATATATCATGTTCTATATTAAGTATTAGGAGTACAAGAAAAAAGAATTAAAAAGGAGCTTTCAATTTACAGATAATAAGAACAGATAAATAATTTGAGAGAGAAGAATAACTAAGAAGTAGGAAAATTTAACAACAGGTTCTTGTAAGCTGGTACAAGTTGGCCAGTCAGCTAGTCAATCAGTATATATTTTTAAGCACCCACTATGTGGCAGGCTCTATGATGAGTACTAGAATACAAAGAAAAGAAAATGTCATCTTTATTCTCAAGGAGCTCACAATCTGAAGGAGAGAAAACATTTAAACAACTATGTGTAAATAAGTTACATAGAGAATAACTTGTAAATATAATAATAATCAACACAGGGAAGATACTAGAATTAAGGTAGATGAGAAATGGCTTCATGGAGAAAGTAGGATTTTAACCAAAATTTGAAGGAAAAGCAAAGGAAAGACAAGAAGTAGAGGAAGATCATTACAGGCATGGAAGATGTGAAAATTTTCAGAGTTGAGAGATGGAGTGTTTGTGCAAGAAACAGATAAAAGTCCAGAAATACTGGATCAGAGATTATAGATGTTTAGGGCATAAAAAACACTAGAAAGATATGGTTGGGGGGCAGTTTTTGAGAAAATTTGAATGACAAACAGATCATAAGATATAAAAAGACTTGAAAATAGGGGATGAGGAACAGATTTTAAAATGATTTAAAAGCCAGAGGATTTTCTATTTGATTTGGAAGTAATAAGAAGCTGCTAGAGCTTTTTGTTTTTGTTTTTTAAAAGTGAAATGACATGAACAGATCTGCATTTTAGGAAGATCACTCTGGTAGCTGAATAGAAGACATATAGTGGGGAGAAATTCGTGTCAGGGGGAACAACCAGTAGATTTTTGCAATAGTCCACTGATGAGATGAAGACAGCCTGAATCAATGTGTTAACTGTGTTAAAGTAGAAAAGGAAATATATGAAAGAGATATTACAAAGATAAAATGACTGGTAACAGATTGAATATGGAACATGAAATAGTATAGCATCAAAGATGACACATAGGTTTTGAACCTGAAAGACTGGAAGATTGGTGGTACCTTTGACAGTAATAGGAACACTTGGAAGGGGAGAGGGTTTTCGGGGAAAGATAACGAGTTCAACATTGGAATTGTTGAGTTTAAAATTTTTATAAGACATTTTGTTCAAGATGTCTATTAGGCAATTGGAGATGTTAGACTGGAGATCAATAGAAAGCTTATGACTAGATAAATAGATGTTAGAATGATCTGACTAGAGATGATAATTGAATCCAGAAATCTTCTTTTTAACTGAGAAGATCTCTAAGTGAAATAGCATATAGAGAGAAGAGGGCCTAGGATACAGTCCTTTGGGATATCCATTGTTAGTAGGTGTGACTAGATGAAGATACATCAAAGGAGACTGAGAAGCCATCAGCAGAAGTCAGATAAGTAGTACTCTGACCTTGCTGTTGACTACCTGCCATGTATTTACAATTTACTTATCACTGTGGTCAGTGGAATAGTCAACTAGTTAAGGAAATATAAAATTGAATGCCCAGCAACTGTGAAGATCCATTGAAGTTCTGTGTCATATAATCACAGTGGACCCAGTCAGCATGGTTTCATGCTTTTCTCCTGCTTTATTCAGCATCATGTGTATAGAAGAAAAGGTAGAAAATGGTGGGAGTGATCCAAGACTGAGATTTGGCAGGGCAAAATCTTTGTTGCAATAAGAGAATAAGGGACTCAAGTCAAGAGGTGACCTCTTAATCAAGAGATCAAGATAGTGAAATGAGGAGAGGGTAGCTATTAGAGGGATGGTTGCCTAGGAAAGAACTGAGACATTGAGGGTTCAATATTTTTAAAAAATAGGATTTAAGGTTGAAAATCAGAGGGAGAGAAGAGTTGACAATAGATTATAATCTGATAAAATAATTTTCAGTGTTCATGAACATGGAAATGGCATATCTGTGAGTGATGACAAGATCTAGAATAAAAAAAAAAGATTTTTTGTTAATGGCTGAAATGGGGAGAAGAAATATGGGAAATGAGTAAGCTAAGGAACATGAGATCAAGGTATTTGTCAATATATATATGCATGCTGAAGTCTCTTATTATAAAGGGGGAAGAGAGAGACTGTGAGCCAAGCACAGAATTCACAGAGGAAAGATGTGTCCTAAAGATCAGTAGGCAACCAGAATTTTGATGAATGGCAGATATGATTGAATGAACTTCAAAGGCAGTGAGGTTACTAAGTGTCAGTGGCAGAAGGTGAGCAAAGCAATATTCCAATCACCTTTTTCTTTGTCCAGTGAGTGCAGGACAATAATAGAAAATGCTGCCAGTGTTAGAAAGAGCAACCAGGAAGACTGTGTAATCAGAGAGGTCTCAGTGAGAGCCAGGAATGAAAGGAATAAAAAGGGAAAATAAGATGAAAGGAAGTATGTTGTATATGAACAGGCACTCTAGAAAACACATTATATATAAACAGAGCTTAAATGGAAAAGATGGTAGCTTTAGTATGAGATATTAAGGGCATGGTGATTTGAGGAGAAAGGACAAAAGGGATTAGATAGTGAGATCTGAGGAATGGGTTTGAATGATGACTTATCAGGCTTCAGAATCATTGGGATGGGGAACATTTCCCAGGATGGAATTTTTTAATTATTAAGGAATGAGTTTAGATAGACTTTTATTGTCCCCTTTTATTGTCAGAGTCACTTCTCTCAAAAGTTCAGAAGGAACAAGTATTTGGACTGAAGGAATGATGTCATTCTTCTAAGCAAAGAGACTGGAGAATTAGCTATGTCTTCCTTAGAAGACATAGCTAAAATTTAAATAACAGTATAAGGTTTGCAAAACCCTTTACAAATAAAATTTCATTTGATCCTCACAACCATCCTGGAGGTAATACCTATCCTAGGAAGCAAAGAAAAGGAAAGGATAAAGATTATCTCTGAGGTTTCAAAGCTGACTGACAGGGGAGGTGGTGATGATTTCAAAATTGTTCCACTGATCTTTAGCTGGGTTCCTGTTTAAGGGTAATGAACATCCATATCTCATAATAATGGTACATTTTTAGGTTTACAAATTGTTTTCTTTGTTTGGTAGAGTAAATATGTTACCCCAACAAGGCAGACGAGGAAAGCAAGGAATGAAGTGAAATCAGTGGCCCAGTCACAAGAATGGGGCAAAGCAAGAATTGCAACTGAGGTTCTTTGATTGCAAGACCAATGTTCCATCCATTTACAATAAATCCCTTCTTTGTAGTAGTTCCAGGGAACAAGAGCTATAATTTCAAAACCAAAGGATGATAATTCCCCCATGGCTCACCTCCATCCCAGTACACAGTGAAAGACATGAGTTGATCCAAGCACTCATGTGAATACTTTTGTCTCTAGAAAGAGAGCAGAGAGCCCCCTGACAATAGCTACCATCCAGAATGGATGAAAATTGGGCCAGCATTAGGGAAATACTCCTTCAGCTAGATGATTGAAAAATAAGGAACAAGATCTAGTTTCATAACTTAAAATTTTTTATCTGAACATTAAAATCTCAAACGAATGCTTGGATCAAGTTTCAAAATTTATTTGGAACTGTGTGTTGTTTTCTGACAAGACCACCCTGAAGTATCTGTTTTTCCTTTAGGACTGCTGCCCTCTCCATTCCCCCTTTCTATGCTCTCAGGGCCCCCATGCTTCCCAGCTCTACTCAACAGGCTCCATCTCAGGGACTGTTTGTAATTCTTTTTCTTTTCTCCATTATTCTTTATATCTCATTTCACAGATATATTTTCTAAGGAGATATCTAGCTAACACAGTAAATCAATCTGTGCTCATTTGACTTTCTAAACATGAATTTCCTTAAGGGAAGGAAAGCCTAAGGAATGGGGCTTTGAAGTATAGCTTTATACATTATATTATGGGACAGAAATGAAACCTGATTTTCTTGGTATAGAAAACTCCCATGTGAGGAAACTTCTTCCAATACATTTTCTCTGCAAAGCTATAGTACATGAGAGTTATCTATAAAGTTAAATGATTTATCAAGTATTACAAGGTCAGAATAGGCAGTAGGTAGGGTGTGAGACCTGGAATCAGGTGAGCTCATCATTTTGAGTTCAAGTCTGATTTCAGTCACTTACTAGATGTGTGACTCTGAGCACTCCATTTCCTTAGTTTCCTCATCTGTTAAATGAACTGGAAAAAGTACCAAAACCACCTCCAAAGGGGTGGTTTACCAAAACCACCTCCAAATAGTGGGACATGACTAAAATGATTGAATAATGATGCATGGTTAAGATTAGTTAGAGGCAAGATCAAACCAGGTCTTCTTGGTTTTCTGGAAAGAACTTTATCAATTATTCCATTCTGACTCTTATAGTATGAGAGACCTATGAAAAAGAGGTCTGGATAAACCTGAGAATCAGAGTAGCTAATCAGGTGGTCTTAGTCATTTCCTCTATCTTAGTCTTCAATTTCTTAAATAATAAAGTGAGGTTAAACTAAGTTAGGGGGATATCAATATGGTGTATCTATACCCCCAAGAGGTAGGAGAAACTTTCTTCTTAAATTTTCCCACAAGACTTTCATTCTGTTTTCAATAATTAAAAAAAAACAACTTTATATATATATATATATATATATATATATATATATATATATATATATGTATATATGCAAGGTCAACTCTAGAATTTATTTCCTTTTATATTCAGTTGGGGGAAGGGAAAGGTTTATGAGAGGTAAATGGGTTTTAAAAGTTGGAAACTTTTGAATTATATGATTTCAAAGGTTTTTCCTGATTTGCCATCTTGGGAGGCTGTGATTCAGTAAATCCTGGATATTCTAAATAGATGATAATTCTAGGGAAATGTATACTGAACTTGATAGTGGGGTGAGAGGAGAAAGCTGATAGGGCTGACATTTCTTGAGCATCTGTCCCTTACAGGAAATGAAATTGTTGTGTGGACTGAAGAGTCCCTTCATGGAAAGACAACATCTAAGATGCCACATGCTGTAACCTGGAACATCTGAATTGCTCAGGTAAGTAATACTCTGCAGAGTATAATTGCTATTAGTCTGCTATCATTTTAATCATCCCCTTTGTGTTTCTAGAACATCTTTCCAGAAGGAGTTTAATATGCAAAAGTTTAAGCAAACTCTAAGGAAGGATGGAGAGGCTAACTGTTATAATCTCCATTTTACATTGGGAAATTGATGCCTCAGAAAGAGGCACAATCTCTCCTTTGTTTTTGGATTCCTTATTTGGACCTTATTTTGTGGTTTACTTAATGAACATTAAAAAAAATAAGATTCTGGAATACAATCTGGCATTCTTTGGATGAATCTGTAGAAGTAGGAGTAACAATGACAGCCAAGAAATGAATCTGCAAAAGTAGGAGTAAAAATCACAGCCAAGAAATGGAAAAAGGCATGGACAAATAGTTTAAACCAGAAGTCCACTTTGATAATATCTATTATGTTACAGATAATATACATGGTGAAACAATACTAGTACCAAACATGTTTACCCAATGATACTGCTCACTTAAAGGAAAATTTAACCACATAACAATTTTGGGAATTAAAGATTAAAAAGAAAAGAGCATAAAAATTAAATCAACAAATTAGTAAATGAACAAATTGATATTACAGCAAAACAAGAAGAATTTTTAAAAAAAATTATCAGAACCTTATATTCACAATTATATGCTACTAAAATAGATATTACAAAAGAAATGGAGGAATATGTTAAAAATTAATAATACCCAAATTAACAGAATACTAAATAGAGATAACAAATAATTCAGTATTAGAAAACGAAATAGAACCAACTGCAAAGGAATTATCAAAGAAAAAAAATGTATGGTCCAAATGGATTTACAAGCCAATTCTCTTAAACTTTTAAAGATCAGTGGTACCAGAACTACATGAATTATTGCAAAAATTGAGAAACCAAACACATCAGATTTCTGTTACAAGACAAATATTGTCCTAATACTTAAACCAGGAAAAGAAAAAAAAAAGAAAAGAATCACAGAACAAGGTAATCAATGGATATTGACTTAAATATTTTAAACAAAATTCTGCCAAACACTCTATGGTGACCGATTCCAGACATCATTCATCATAACCAAGTTGGCTATATATCAGGGATGCAAGGATGGCTTAACATCAAGAAAAAAATCAATATAAGGAATCAAATTAAAACAAATGTCACATGTTTATCATAATAGATATAGGAAAAAAACCTTTTCTTATAAAGGTCTCATTTCCAAAATATATAGAGAACTGACCCTAATTTATAAGAAATCAAACCATTCTCCAACTGATAAATGGTCAAAGGATATGAACAGACAATTCTCAGATGATGAAATTGAAATTATATCCATTCATATGAAAGAGTCTTCCAAATCACTACTGATCAGAGAAATGCAAATTAAGACAACTTTGAGATACCACTACACACCTGTCAGATTGGCCAAGATGACAGGAACAAATAATGATAAATGTTGGAGGGGATGTGGGAAAACTGGAAAACTAATACATTGTTGGTGGAGTTGTGAAAGAATCCAGCCATTCTAGAGAGCAATTTGGAACTATGCCCAAAAAGTTATCAAACTGTGTATACCCTTTGATGCAGCATTGCTACTATTGGGCTTATATCCCAAAGAAATACTGAGGAGGGGAAAGGGACCTGTATGTGCCAATGTTTGTGGCAGCTCTTTTTGTAGTGGCTAGAAACTGGAAGATGAATGGATGTCCGTCAATTGGAGAATGGTTGGGTAAATTATGGTATATGAAGGTTATGGAATATTATTGCTCTGTAAGAAATGACCAGCAGGAGGAATACAGAGAGGCTTGGAGAGACTTACATCAACTGATGCTGAGTGAAATGAATAGAACCAGAAGATCTCTGTACACTTCAATGCTGTATGAAGATGTATTCTGATGGAAGTGGATATCTTCAACATAAAGAAGATCCAACTCACTTCCAGTTGATCAATGATGGACAGAAATAACTATACCCAGAGAAGGAACACTGGGAAGCGAATGTAAATTGTTAGCACTACTGTCTATCTACCCAGGTTACTTATACCTTCGGAATCTAATACTTAATGTGCAACAAGAAAATGGTATTTACACACATATATTATATCTAGGTTATATTGTAACATATGTAAAATGTATGGGATTGCCTGTCATCAAGGGGAGGGAGTAGAAGGAGGGAAGGGATAATTTGGAAAAATGAATACAAGGGATAATATTATAAAAAAATTACTCATGCATATATAATGTCAAAATTATAAATAAATAAAATTAAAAGAAAAAGAAAAAAAAACCTTTGTTAATGTACTCATTTATGCTTAAAAAGAGAGAGAGATAACTATAAAGTAATCAGAGAAGAACCTTTTTCAATAATATAAATACTACTTACCTAAAACTACATTCAATCTAAGGAAAATGGCAATTCTACCAAATTAATTGACACTTTTATTGCTATACCAATCAAATTATCAACTTGTAGAACTTAGTAAAATAATAACAAAACTCATTTGGAATAAAATGAAAGATTGAAAGTATTAGGAGAAGTGTTATTTATCCTTCTTTTTGAAGAGAACCACTGACATCTTGGTCAAGTGAGGCAAATCTGCATAAATTATCAGCCTCACATTATTTCAGAATCACTGAGGTCCAGTGTCAAGACAAAAGTCAGGATGACAGGTGGTAGCCCAGGATGCAGTAGATAATGTTGCTTTCTTCTATGTTTAACCAAGCAGCACCTGCTTCAGCCATCTTCCATGGCCATTGGAATAAATTGTTCTTTCCCATCCTCCCATTGCACAAAGTCTTTGCATGCTTGTGTTTGATTGTACCTCATTCCCCAATGAGTTTGAGGCCTATTGATTGTGCTTAATCTTATTTGTCCCATCTGTTGAGACAGTTTTACTAGGGTATGGCCACTGCACATGCTACAGTTTTTTGGAGTCACAAGTAAGAACTGGTAGACATCAAAAGTGGATAAACAACCCTGTAAAGAACTCAACAAACCCTTACATCAGAGGTGCTTATCTTCTCTGAACACTTTCCCCTAAGGGGAAATAGTGGAAAAGGATAGAGAAAAAGAAGGAATAGCACTTCTAGACCTCAAACTATGTTTAAAGCAACAGTCATTAAAATTGTTTTATTCCATAATGATTAAAAAGATAAAGAGATAAACCAATGGAACAGTGTAGACTAGGGAATATCAGAAACAATGGGCTTCAAAAATTCAGCATTTAAAAAGCACAAAAAATAAAAAAATATATTTAGGAAAGAATTCTCTAGTTGATAAAAAAAAAAAAAGCTACAGTGAAAACTAGAAAGTAGTCTGGCAGAAATTAGGTTCTGATCAACCTTTTACATCATATTTCACAATGCAGATTTAAAATAGTGCCAGTGAATAAATTGCTGGGCCTGGAGTCAAAAAGATCCAAGTCCCACTCTGACCTCCCATGTTTACTAGCTCTGTGATCCTGAGCAAGTTACTTAATTTCTGAGTACCTCAATTTTCTCAAATGTAAAATGGGGATCATAATATCACTTTCCTAGATAAGGTTGTCATTAGATCAAATGAGATAATATTTGTAAATCACTTACCAAAGAATGTGGTGTGTAGTAGTAGCTTAATAAATGCTTATTCCCTTTCCATTCTAAATTGATGTGTGACCTTGATATTAAAGATCATACTAAAAATAATATAAGACCATCAGATCACATATCTTTCAGAGCTATAGGTAGAAGGTATATTCTTAAGCAAAGAGAGGATGAAAAATCCAAAAAAGATTTATAAATAATTAATTGATTTCTATATATCCATGTATATGTTATATTATATATACATATATGTATTGAATATCCATTCATATGTATATATATGTATGTTTGTGCATGTTATATATTTACACATATATGTTATATATATACAAATATGTAAATCCAAACCCTATTTTCTTAATTTCTAGCCTTTGCACTCTTATTCAAGCTGTTTAACTTCCATGAGTCTCAATGCTTTCATTTACAAAATAAAAGGAATGGATTTTATCATCTTTCAAGTCCTTTCCATTTTGAAATCCAATAGTATATAAATATTTCCTCTTCTCTTGCTCCCTTTTTTCTGTCTTATTGCTTCTAGTTTTCATGTTAGCCAAGAACATACTAAAATTTTTGTTTTAGCCTTAAATTCATTAAAAAGAAGGGTTTTATATATCTAGGGATTTAGAAGGGAAATAGACCTCAGAAATCACTTAGTAGAATATTATTTAGGAGATGAGGAAATCAGTTTAGGGTTTGTTTTTTTTTTTTTCTTCCCCTTCTCCTCCTGACTCTTCTATGATATAAGTAATTTATAGTCAGTGCTAACTTAGTTCATGTGACTCCAGAACTAATCTTTCTACACATCATGCTGCTTTTTAAATTCTATTCTTCCTGATTTCAAGCAACTTTCTTTGGTACTATCTGTACTTCATTTTTGTGCCTTAGCTTCTGCTTCTGAAAATAACAAAAATGTTTTTGGTACCCCTCTCAACTAACAAAAATGCTGTTAAATGAAATAAGAAAAAAAAAATTAAGGATCTTTGAAATACGGAGGGTGAAACATGTATCGCTTTATGTCAAACTTTTCAGCCTGCCCTTTCTTTCCCTCATTAACTCAGACCATTACTCTCTTCTACATTTCTTTCATCTCCATCTTCTTGCTGTTCATAATTCTTTTATGCTCTAACATCAAAACTCTTCTTTCAGGCTTTCAAAAGTGTATCCTGTAGTATCTCAGGAATCATATTTGAAATTGCTGTGGAAAAAAAAAAGCTTGAAGAGGAAGAGGAGTGTAGAGGGGAAGCCTTTGGTGACACCACTTTTGGATATCTTTTCAATATCTATTCTGGATGCAAAAAACCAGGGACTAAATGATAGGACTAAGAAATGGACCCTAGTGAAGTGGATAGTAAAATTCTGATGCAGTCCAGATACACATCTTAATTCTCTAGTCTGAGTGTACTAAGAAATTTATCTACAAAAGTAAAATGATTGGATCTAAAGAAAGGAGCAGGTAAACTAAGCTAGAAGACAAAACTCGATAAAAATATAATCAATTCTAGTACATCCACCCTTTAATGGAAGAAAATAAAACAGTAGATGCAAACTAAGCTTAGTGCTGAACACATCATAGAAATACTTGCTTACTTTGTTGAAAATGTAAAAATCAAGTTGAACAGGATTTAATTTTAAAATTTGCATATGAATGTGGGATGCTTCTGATCTCAATATTGGTAACCAAATGTCTCTAGCATAATTTTGAAAGTCTGGCTGATTTGTTCATATCTCAACCTGTCACCTTCATTTAACTTTTGTCTTGCTCCCTATGCTATGCTGCAACAATTCAGACTGATGTCAAGAATCAACCCTAATCTTACATGGCTTCTTCACACTATTTGATTCATGGACCCACTTTGCTGCTCTTCCTCCAGTCTATTTTGAATTAAGAAACTTATTGATCTTATTTTCTTTGGGGTTAATAATATTAGTTGACACTAGTAAAAGCCATCAGTTACTTATAAATGCTGGTTGATACTACCTAGAATTGATTCACAAATGTGATTTTATGGTACCATTCTCATTTCTTGACCTACTGAAGAAGATTTTTAAGATTTTGTCATTTTTTTATTTGACAAAAGGTCTTGGAGTTAGGGAAGATTTTATTCATGAATGCCTTTGTCAGAAAGGCAAAATATGGGCCAATTAAAGTCGCTGCTTCTTTAAGAAATCAGAAGCAAGCAAGCAAATATTGCATATATTCCATTACTCAGACCCAAAGGTGAAAAGCCTAAGGCTTTGGATTCTCTAACCCTGAAAGACAAGCTCTGAGAAGAATAGGAGTGAGGGAAAAAATCATGTTTTATCATGAATCTAGGTGAGTCTCACCTAGTTTTGGCTTTTTATGCCTAAAGTAAAGCTTGCATGTTTGAACCTGAACTGGCCAAATTTCATGCCACTCCTCTCTCCATCACCCACATCTTTCCCATGGGAAAAAGATGGCACTGGGAAGAGTAATGTAAGTTAAAATGTGAGCAAGGCTTGTGGAAGGAATGAAAACCTTGTTGTTTCACAAAGTGATTCTTCCCAAAAGTCCTTGAGACATATCATCAAGAATCCCTATCCTTTCTCAAGGATAACCCTAGACCTGAAGAAGTTTCCTGTGAATCAGTTCTGCCATTGGGTAATTGGGTCCTTACCTCTACAGTCCAGAATTGATCACCTTGTGTGTTTTTTAGACTGTCCAACCATTTACCAGGGCCTCCTTTCTCTACATTTAGAGCCATGGTCACATCCAAGGGCTATGGCATTTGGCAAGCCAATGAGAACACCATATTGTCTCAATACCCTCTCCATTAAGATGGTTTCTCAGCACTATATGATCTCTGAGTCACAATCTGTAAGTAAGATTAGTAAGTAAGTATTTATTAATTAGTAAGATCTGAAGTAGTAAGAAGGGTCTGTAAAATTCATCTAATGCAATGTCTCTGATATCTTCAGGTTGAATACATTAGTGACAGAGAACTCACTATCTTAACAGGAAATATATTCTGTTTCTGGGAAGTTCTAATTGCTGGGAAATCTAATATAAAGATATTTCTTTGTATTGATTTGAAAAGTTTTTATTTACCATTTAGCCCATCATTTCTATTCTCTCTACTTTTATAAGGAAGAGTTACTTTTCTTCCCCCATTGTTTTGTGTTCTGTTATTATTGTTATTGTATGTTGCATTTCATGATCAGGTAAACTGAAGTCTTGAGGAGATTGCCAGGATCTCAGGTTAGATTTGGGAAGAAAACCTAGTTCTGAAAATTTCATTTATATACAGTGAATCCTCATGCACCACAGTGCTTCAAGAAATATTATGATATAAAATTATGTAATAATAATCCACATACCCACAATGCTCCAAGCTTTACACAGAACTTTTTCCTGATAATTCTCTATGAGATGAGTTTTGCAAATATCATTATCCTTCAGGCTCATAGAGTTGTGAGTTGCTCAGAGTGATGTAATTCATAAATATCAGAATAGGATAAGAACCCAAGTTTTTCTTACCTTTAAATTCAAGATATATTCTAATAAAGCATTACATAGTATTTAAAGGATAATTGAGGCACACCAGTTTGGAAATGGTAATAGACTATAAGTAGATCTCCAAATCACATGATCTGGCATCTAGGTATTACATAGAAATTTCATATTTGTAGAATATAAGTATGTATGTATGTATATATATAAGGAAATAATATAAATTTGTTTAGACTCTTTCTATGTCAGATCCAACATAGACATAAATGGAAAGAACTCTGAGGTTAGGAAACTATCTCTACCAATGCAGTTTGTAACTTTCTTTTACAATTTATAATCTTGTAGAGTTGCCTAGAGAACTGAAGAGTTCAATGGCTCACCCTAGCTCATACAACTAGTATAGAACAGAGGAAAAATTTAAATCCAGATTTTTGGTGCTTTAAGGAAAGGTCTCTATTCACTACTCCATGCTGCTTTTATTTCTCAAATGATCATTATTCAGAAAAAATATGATTTCAGTTCTTCCAGGCCCCCAATAACTATTTCAATCTTTCCATTCCATATTCAAGCAAAACCTAGAAGGACAGAACATCAGTCAAATGACTTAAAGAAAATTTCTTCCTCTTTCCATCAAAACTAATGACTCATAGTTTCGGGATGAAATCCAGACAATATCCACTGCTTTGGCACTTGGGAGTGGGGCAGGAATAGGGTAATATATTTTGTTGAAAGGGCTTTGTAGGCCTGGATGATGTCCCTTCTGGAAAGACAAAATCCACAATGAAAATGAAACTCAGATGCAGATGGTAAGTATGAGCCATCATTCCAAAAAACCAAGTCAGTCCAAGTTGATGGTTTAAAGACTCAAAGTCCTGTAGGCTCTGATGATTCACTATATATTTTGGAGAAGAATTACCTTTATAGGAAAAGAAAGAAACTTTAGAATTTCTTCTTGGTCCTAAGTGAAAGCCTGGAAAGCAGTATGGTATCACAAAATGAATAATAATTTTATAATAAGAGGGCCTTAGTTAAAATTTGACCTCAGATGATTGCAAGTCACTTAGGTTCTCTGGGCATGTTTCCTTATCTGTAAAAATGAAAGTGTTGGAGTAGAAAGCTTTTTTCCATCTTTTAGTTCTCTGACCTTCCCAGAGGTTCTAGCTTCTCTGAATGAAATCTTTGAAAAAAATATATTTATCTTGAAATGATATGAACAATAGTACTGGTATGGAGAGGTACTTTGACCTCATCAAAAGTAGAAGTAGGACCAACAGATTAAACTATAAAGGGACAAGAAGGTTTATGTCTAATTATTATGGTGTGGTATGCTATATGGAGAAAAAGTGTTGGATTTAAAGTTGGGGTATCTACTTTCTAATTCTAGTTCTGCTTTTTAGTAGCTATGCAATCCTGGGCATGTCATTTCTCCACTCTGACTCTCAGTAACTTTATCTGTAAATTGACGAAGTTAACTTTGATTTCTGAGGACCTCCCAGTTTCAAATCTATTTTCCTATCAATTAGACATATGTAATGATAGAATAGGCAGATAGGTAGCACAATGGATAGAGCTCTAGGCCGAGAATTAGGAAGACCTGAATTCAAAATTGCTTTCAGATGTTTAATAACTGTTTGACCTTGTGCAAGTCATTTAACCAAAATTTGCCACAGGCCTTTATTTATAAAATAACCTGGAGAAGGGAATGGCAAACTACTCTGGTATCTTTGCCAAGAAAATCACATGGACAGTATGATTACAAAGAGTTTAGACAAAACTGAATAACAGTAATAGAATAGGCTGCTTCAGGAAGTAGTAAGCTTTTTTTTTTTTTTTCATTTTACTCAATCAGCTAATATTAGCAATCATTTATTGAGCACTTACTGTATGGTAGGAACTATGTTAGATTCTTAGGTATACAAAAATGAAGCCTTATCAATAGTTCCTGCTCTTATACAGCTTACATTCTTAAGGAGAAGACAACATGCATTTATATTTTATTTTCGTTATTCAGGCATTATTCAGGAATTCAGGTTATTCAAGAGTCTTTGTGACTCTATTTGGGTTTTTCTTGGTAAAGATACTGAAATAGTCTGCCATTTCCTGCTTCAGTTCATTCTACAGATGGGGAAACAGGCAAACAGGATTAAATGATTTACCCAAGACCACACAAGCTATTAAGTATCTGAGGCCAGACTCTAGTACCTGATTCCAGGAGTGATACTCTATCCACTTTATCACCTAGTTGCCCTATACACATTTATAGTTATCAAACACATACAAATTAACCTTGAAGGGAAGAAGATAAAGAAGAAAGAAGAACATGTTAGTAGCATATAAGCTATCATCACATACACATAATACATGAGTATATAAGCTGTATTATTAATTTATAAGTATATACACATATATGAATGTGTATATATCCATATATGAATACATATCAGAAAAAAAATCTGGATGTTCATATAAAAAGAGCAAGAGATGATGAATTAGCAATTTTCAGGCCTTAAATGCCCTACATATCCCTTACATATCTTTCAGGTCTTATATGCTTTACATATCCCTCTCCCCCCATGAACCTACATTCTGTGATCAAGTGACACTGGCCTTCTTTCTGTTGCTTAACAAGACTCTCCATCTCCCAGCTCTAGACATTTTCATTGGCTCTCCACCTTACTTAGAACTCTCTCCTTCTTCATCTTCATTTCCTGACTTCCTTGGTCTCCCTAAAGTCCCAACTATAATTTCACTTTCTATAGCAAATTTTTCTTGATCCTTCTCAGTTCTAGTGTTTTTCTTTTATTGTTCCAACTCCTCATTAAGGTGCTTTATTTGTGCATAGTTGTTTCCATATTATCCCCCATTAGACTTTGAACTTCTTGAGAGCTCTTTTGGCTTTTTTTGTATGCTCACATTTAGCATAGTGTTAGGATTACTAGGTGAGAACTCAGGTTGTCTGGACAATTACAAGTGAGAACTCAGGTTGACTTGATAGAAGGAGCAAGCTCATTGGCTGAAGTTCTTCCCAGAAGCCCTTGCATTATCCCACGCCCATTCTCTGGGAGGATAAAAGAGACAGCATTGGGCCCAGAGAGCAGATCGGCCTGGAGAAGGATAAGAGCTGGAGGAGATTCAGAGCCAGGATTCAAGAAGAAGACTCTGCATTACATATTGCTTGACGCAGCTCTCTGCAGGAAGGGAAGTCGGCTCTCTGCAGGAAGGGAAGTCACTTCTCTGGACAAGAGTTAACAGCAACTACCTGGAGACAACGGTTCGTTACAGGAAGAAGAATATGTCGGAAAGATTTGAGTAGACACAGCAGATCTCTTCCCAGAGAGCGATCCAGCAGCTTCTGGAGACGACAGCTCGCTACATTTGGTGTCCACACGTGGGGCAAGGACTTTTGCTTATCCTGACAAGAGGAGCTAGACCAGACCTTCGCAATTTGGCGCCCGAACAGGGACAGACACGGTCCTGATTCCAGTGGAAAAGCTTCCGATCTAGATCTCAGTCTCTCTGACCCAGAACCGTGAGTAACGAGGAAACTTTGTTAAAGATTAAGTGAGAGTGCTAATAGATAAATAAGGAACTTAACTTGTTAAGGGCTAAACCAGCAATCTCTTATAGTGAAATGGGGCAAACACTTTCTGTTCAAGGAAAATGTTTAGAGAGCATCATCAAGGTTATGAAAAGCCAAGGCTTGATTATAATTTTAGAGGAGATTACTGAACTTTTAAGAACTGTGAAGGTTATATGTCCTTCTTTTTCTCTGGAAGAAGAATTGGATCCAGATGAATGGGAATTAGTAGGAAAGCAATTAGGTGAACACTACAATTCCAGGCCAAACTCAATTTCCAAAGATACAATTCATATATACAATGTAATCCAATTGGCTTTAAACAATGTTATTCTAAAGGAAGAGATGAAGGAGCAAAATGGGGAGGTGTCAACTAAACTAGGTGAAAAGGATGAATCAGATAACAATGAAGTTAAGTACAATTCTGAGCAATAGCAACAGGAGCATCTCCCATCTCCTCCCTCAATTAACCCTTCAGGGGTGGAGCAAGAAGGAGGAGAGGAAGAGGCAGAAACACAAACAGAATTGTCTGTGAAGCAGTCTAAGCCTATGACAAGATTAGAACAAGCATTGGTTAAAGCTAAGAAAGAAGGACAAGATATAAGTGATTTTATACATGCATATCCTGTGATTGAAAATATTGATTCTGTAGGTCATAAAAGGAGAAGATATGCACCTTTAGATTTGAATAAAATTAAGGATTTGAAAAAAGGTTGTACCCTTTATGGGGCTACATCAGCTTATGTTAAAATGTTACTAGATGGTTTGTCTTATGAAGTCCTAACCCCAAATGATTGGAAATCCATAGCAAGGACATGCCTGGAACCTGGAGAAAATTTATTATGGCTTGCGGAATTTCATGAATTATGTAAAATTCAAGTCAGATGCAATTTGGAAATAGGAGTTAACACACAATTCACTTTTGAGCACTTGGTTGGTGAAGGTCGGTATGGAGAGAATTCAGAACAGATTAATTATACCATGACAATATATGAGCAAATTGCTAAGGCTGCAATAAAAGCTTGGGGTGTCCTTCCTGGACAGAAAGATCGTGGAGAGGCTTTCACTAAAATACAGCAAGGTCCCAATGAACCTTTTGCAGATTTTGTGGGACGTTTGCAAACTGCTGTCAAAAGAACTATTGGAGAAAATGCAGCTACAGAAATAATGACCAGACATCTGGCTAAGGAAAATGCCAATGAGATTTGCAAAAGAATTATATGGGGATTAGACAAAGATGCTCCTTTAGAGGAGATCATAAGACGCTGTGCTACAGTGGGAACAAATGCTTTTTACACCCGGACAATGATGAACGTGGAAAGACAGGGTCCCTCCTGGCAAGGGACCTCTAGAGAAACTCGGCGATGTTTTCAATGTGGAAAAATTGGACATCTAAGAGCTCAGTGTAGGTATGGAGATACAGTGAGAAGACAGGGTGATAGAAGACCTAAAACCCCATGTCCAAAATGCAACAGAGGACTCCATTGGGCATCAGAGTATAGAATAATTCAGGGAAATGGGATGAGGGGCCCAGGTCCAGGGCCCCAGGCAAAAAAGACTTGGGGCATGATGGCAGCTGATGTTACACCCAAAGAGCCTTTAGAAGGCCAGGACTCTGATTTAATCAATCAGCAGAGAAGCAATCACATGGCAGAAAGGGATTACCTGATAAGTCAGTCAAAAGGCAATCAGATTGCAAAAATGGATTACACTTGGGGAGAATACAGGCCTTTTAAACCAACAGGGCTGTGTCCAGTGCAAACAATTCAAATGTAATTGCCTGATGATGAGAAGAGATTTAGAAAGTGGTAAATAGAAGGTAATTAGATAGGTTAACTGCCTGGGAGAGAGGGTTTGCTTGTATTTCTACAGCAGGAGAAGGAATCAGATGGGTAACGAGTCATATTCGCCTTGTCCATCAGAGAGAGACAGAAAAAGAGAAAGACCTCAAAATAAAGGAGAAGATCTAAGAAACATCTGACACTGAAAGAGCATGGATAATAAGAAGACTGTTAAAGAACTTTAAAAACCAGCAGGAATCATTGGACTTCCTCACAAAAGATGAGACTAATGGACAATGGACTTATGGACATTTATAAATTTTCAATTTATGATTATTTAATTATGTTATATACTTCTAGCATGTGTTATGTTACTGTGTTACTATGTGCTTATGTAATTTATGTAATTATCTGTAATACTTCCCATATTGATGGATTTATGTTTCAAGGTCATTTATGTAATTATCTGTAATACTTCCCATATTGATGGATTTATGTTTCAAGGTCATGACTGTCCTATGTTCTAAATCAAAAGAAAGGGGGAGATGTTAGGATTACTAGGTGAGAACTCAGGTTGTCTGGACAGTGACAAGGTGAGAATTCAGGTTGTCTGGACAATTACAAGGTGAGAACTCAGGTTGATTTGATAGAAGGAGCAAGCTCATTGGCTGAAGTTCTTCCCAGAAGCCCTTGCATTATCCCACGCCCATTCTCTGGGAGGATAAAAGAGACAGCATTGGGCCCAGAGAGCAGATCGGCCTGGAGAAGGATAAGAGCTGGAGGAGATTCAGAGCCAGGATTCAAGAAGAAGACTCTGCATTACATCTTGCTTGACGCAGCTCTCTGCAGGAAGGGAAGTCGGCTCTCTGCAGGAAGGGAAGTCACTTCTCTGGACAAGAGTTAACAGCAACTACCTGGAGACAACGGTTCGTTACAGGAAGAAGAATATGTCGGAAAGATTTGAGTAGACACAGCAGATCTCTTCCCAGAGAGCGATCCAGCAGCTTCTGGAGACGACAGCTCGCTACAGCATAGTGCATGACATATAATAAATAATTTGACTGAGTGACTATTGGAGCATCCTCAGCACACTAACTTGAGTACTCATAGAAAGCACTGGAGACCAGGGAAAGCTTTTATATAGTGTATGGTGTATGAGCTGAATTCCAAAACAGAGCAGGGATTCCAAGAAACAGAAGTGGGAAGGGGCTTCATGGCAGACATGAGGGATAGCCAGTGAAAAGATTTAGAAGTGGAAGATGAAGTTTCCTATAAGGAATAGCAAGAAAGTCAATTTGTTGTGAATGCAAGGTAAAAGAGTAATGAATAATAAGCTTAGGAAAGGAGGATGGGGCCAGATTATGAAGAGCTTTAAATGACTAATAAAATTTGAAGTTAATCTCAGAAAAAAATTGGAGCTATTGGAGTTAGTTGAGTAGGAGAGTGACAAAGACACTACCACTCATGGAAAATCCCTTTAGTGGCTATGTGAAAGATTGGATGGATTAGAATAGAGAGAAATGTGAAGTATGGGTGCTATATAAGGGACTATTAAGTGGGAGAATATACTGTACATGTCAATCATATGACTGAAAAAAATCAAGTGAATTAAACTGTCTTTGCAAGGTCCTACTCATAAATTTAGTGTAAGTTTAAACATCTGTATCTGATTATTGACTGTAAACTCTCAACCTTACCTTGGAGGAATTAACCTTCACATGCTGCATGGGTAAGGAGTAATAAGAAATCTTATTCTCCTCCTACATTTTAGGTTCCATCTTTGTGTTGCTACTGAAATAGCATCTGCAAGATTAAAAAAAGATGTTCAGTAATACCATTGAAATGTTCTCTAATGTATCCAGTGACGTGGATTTTAACCTCTTTTATTTCCCCAATTTATTTGAAACTGAGTAAACAACCAGAAAAACAAACAGTTGACTGGGCAAAATCTTTTAAATATAGTATATGAAACTGAAATCATAAACTGTCTTATTCCTAGTTTGTAAAACAAAAAAAGTTTATGTTGTTATAAGTGATAGGAAACAAAATTCTCTGTTTACAACTATTTTTTTGCTTTCTTCATCTCTTATGTATTTTTATAGTGTTGTTGGATGAACAGGCTGAAAAATTATATTACTGAAAGCTGTGCAGAAGTACTAGGCATATAACCAAAGCAGTATGTGACCTACTGGCAACC
The DNA here is from genome assembly GCF_048593235.1 of Sminthopsis crassicaudata. NCBI lineage: Eukaryota > Metazoa > Chordata > Mammalia > Dasyuromorphia > Dasyuridae > Sminthopsis > Sminthopsis crassicaudata. The sequence goes on from NC_133618.1 coordinate 154,925,619, forward strand.
CACACAGTCCATTTACAAATCATACGCAATGTCTAAAGATCCACTGGAAGGTCCCCTGTACATGGGATAGATTCCTTATGGAGGAATAGCTTAGAATAGTACTTAAGGGGAAGGCCTGAATGAGCTCTATTCATTATTGGAAGGAGTAATCCCATAAGAAATCCTTATGTTTCTGATTTAAAGTGGTGGTGGTATAGTAGAAAAACAAATTGTCCCAGAATCAAGAGACAAGAGACATCTAAGTTGAAATATTGGCCCCTAAATGAATTAATGTGTAACACTGAGCAAGTCATCCTACCTCTCTGTGATTCCATTTCCTCATTTATAGAATGGGGATACTAAGACTTGCACTACCTCCCTCACAGGATGATTGTGAAGGAAACATTTTATAGGTCTCTGAATACTATACAAATACGAGTTATTATTGCTAACTAAACCAAGGTAACTTCTTCAGATATCTTCATATTTAATACTGAAGGAATTGTGCAATCATTTACAACGATCTCTTAAAATACCCAAATGATAACATCAGGCAGTCAAGGCCTAGTTATTTAGGCATTTAAACAGCATAAAGAAGGCAGCCTGGACCTGCCATGTAATACCACAGTTCAAATCCAAACTCAGATATTTACTAGCTATATGAAAAGGCATTATCTCAGTTTCCTCAATTATAAAATGGGAATAATAACAGCACTTAACTTACAAAGTTGTTATGAGGATTAAATGAAGTACTATCTGTAACATTCATTGTTGTCATTCAATCATGTCTGACTCTTCTTGACTCCTAAGACCATGCTGTTCATGGAGTTTTCTTGGCGAAGATACTGAAATGGTTTACCATTTCTTTGTCCAGTGGCATGTTATATAGTAAGTGCAAAATAAGTGCTTATTCCCTTATTTACCTTGCATAAAAATTTAGACTTTGAGATACTTTTTAAAATTTGATTTCAGATTCGCTCTGAGGTTATTTTCCTCCGATTTTTATTCAAATTAAACTTGGTCCATTTGCTTCTTAAAATTAGTATGCTACCTAGAAATAAAAAAAAAAAATCAATCAAAAGTCTAGAAGAAATGCTCTAGCCAAATACTTTTCCTTTTGGTTCAGATTTACAGCAAGGAAGTATGTGTGTGTGTGTGTGTCCTACATAGAATACTAGAATGCATAGCCCTAAATCTTACTTTTAATGGATTCAATCATTTCTTTCCCACGATGTGTGAACTCTTATCAAAATGGCCCATTTTTCTTAACCTCTTTTTGTTTAAAACTTTATGAGCTAGGGTCTCATCAACTCTGCATGAATAGCCCAAAGTTTATGAAGCTTATTCTAGGATTATAAGTGATGCCCTGGTATTGCCTTTGCCTTTGGGAATCTTGCCCAAAGTTAATCCCTACTGAGTTCTGGTATGTCACTCTGGGTAATTCCATTTTATTTATTTTCAGTGGGAGCACAGGTCACATGTAAGAAAGTATGGCCTGCTAGAAAGTTCACTGGTTTAGGAATTCAGAGGCACTGATTCTCTTCTCTATTTTATCCTGAATTGTAATATTCCTAGTCAGACTCTGTTTCCTCTTTCCATGAAATTGAAATATGAAGGCTGTATCTATATACCCAAAATGATTTCTAATCAATCAATAGACAGTTAGTAAACACCTATTATGTGCCAGGTTTTGTGCCAAATACTGTAAATACAAAGACAAAAATTAGACAGATTTTGACCTTGAGGAGCTTACATTCTGTTGAAAGAGATGTATAAATATATAAAAAATAATCACAAAATAAATACAAGGTAATTTTTTTTTTCCAGGAACAGGAGGAATAAGAGAAGGGAAATACTAACTGTTGGAATTATCAGGAAATGCCTCAAGTTGCCATTTGAGCTGAGCTTTCAAGGAAACTAGAAATAAGAGGCTGATACTGATAAGATATTAAGAAGGAAGTACATTCAAAGGACAAGAGACAGTCTATACAAAGGCAAGGAAACAGTAGATATCATGTCATGTGTGATGAAAAGTGAGACAATATTGGTCTGGACCAAAGTTTGAGCAGGACTAATAAATGGTAAACCTGGAAAGGTAGGATGTAGCAAAGTTGTGAAAGACTTTAAACACCAAACTGAGGAGAAATTGATTCTAAAAGCAATAGGAGCCTCTAGAATTTGAGTATCATGATAAAAATCTATACTTAAGCAGACATAACTTTGCCAATTTAGTTAAGAATGAATTGAAAGGGTTGAGATGGGAGAACCTGGAGGCTGGGAAATCAATTAGGAAGGTACTGTAATAGTCCAATAACTGGCTCCATTCTGTAATGGTCTCAATTTTGTTGGATCAAAGTGACAACCTAAATTGGAACCAGAAAAATTAAGTTTCTAACTTTGTGATCTTTAGGGAAATTGTTGAACCTCTCTGCTATTTTGTTTCTTTGCCATTTCTTTAAGATTAGGGTATTGGACTAGGTATTCTTTAGGATCCCTCCCAGAAATTAAATGTTTTTTTTTTTCCTTAAAAAAAAATACACACATACACACACACACACACACACACACACACACACACACACACATCTGTTTCTAAAATATCTACTTCCTTGAGTTGTCTTTCCCTACTCCCCATAAAAAAAAAAAAATTAAGGGTATATATTGGATTGTAAGACATCCTTTTACTCTGTCTAAATACTATGAATTGAACCGAGATCAATACAATTAATTATGAATTGTCTTGAAAATATTGAGCATGATAATCAATCTGGAGCACTTTCTCTCCCTTCTTTACTACTTCATTTCATGCTTATAACAACCCTATAAGGAAGAGAGAGACCTAATTTTATTTATTCCTTTTTTTATAGTTGAAAATATTGAGACAGAGTGATTATACTATTTGTTTGCTTCCATACAGGTTGATAATTGGAGCAGCATTTTGATCCTAGCACCCAGCCCTGTTGACCCTCAAGAAAATATTTCATTTATCTATGCCATAGATAAGGTTGTTGCATCATACCCTTACAATCCCATTCAACTTTAAATCTAGAATCCTATGACCTATATTTTCTTAATTTGTACCAAAGTATTCATTCCACTATACCTTGGGGTAGAGACAATATTTTGGGTATCTTCTACAGACTATTGTTATACAAGCTTATCATATGAGGATACTGGGAAAATAAAACTTGGCACAGTAGCCAACATAGAAGCAAATATTTCAGAATTAATCACTCATGACTCATGACTGACCCAACTTTGATAATGTATATCTATAGAGGTCAAATGTCCAGACAAAAAGTGAGACCATGGTCACCATCTAAGCCCCTTTAACATATGCAATGTCATTTTAATTAGCTAAATCTCTCCAAGAGATGACAGTCTGTCTCATGGACTGCAGAGTATAAACATTCTTAGAGCTTGAAAAAAAAAAACATATTTTATTCAATGGAAACTAAAAATATTCTCCAGTCCTCTTAATTTTCAGAATAAACTTGTTTTTTGAGTTTGGCTGGAAGAACAGTATCCTCAAACAGGACTTTAATGTCAGAACCTCAAAGCTGCAAGAAAAAGATGGGGAGTTGGAAATTTTGCTCCTAATTTTGATAGAATTTATATGTGTGTGTGTGTGTGTGTGTGTGTGTGTGTGTGTGTGTGTATATGTATATATATGTATATATATAAAGTGCTGGTCTCTTCATTGAAAAAAGCCAATGGTACAGATGATCATAGCTCACATTCTGTCTCAGTTGTTTACTTCCCTTTCAGGAGACATAGTTCCTTCTATTCTTCTTACATAATATTGCTCTGTTTTTAATTACACAGGTGTAGATATACAGTGGAACATTGTTCTGAGTTTTTCTTCTCTCCCTTGACATTTATTGTGATTTTGCCTTAAAATAGCCTACATATTTCCTCCTTATTACCAAAGGAGTTAAGAATTAGAAGGTCATCTAATTCAACTGCCTCATTTTAAATATGAGAGACTAAATTATTTGACTCAGGCCACTCATTTCATAAGTAAAATAAGTGATATTAGAATCCAGGTTTTCTGATTTTCTGTCCAGTATTCTTCCCATTTCATCATTCACTTCCTTTGGCTGGAGAAATCACATACATATTTAGAAATGCAGGTGATAGATGAATGAAATCTGGAAAAAAAATAAAAAGAAAAAGAATGGGTCTATCAATTGGCACTAAATGATTTCTTTTGAGCTGATGCTTAATTGATAATGTCTACTTTTATACAGAATTGGATCTTGGCATTTCTTTCTAGTAATTAGATCATTTTAATTTCACTTGATGATATTATCCAAATATAGCAAAATTATCTTGGCAACTTTTTGAACCACAAAAATCCCACAATTTGTGAACAATGTCCTTATCACCAAGTTTTTAAAAAAGATTTAAGAGCAAATCTGCAAAAACAAAACAAAAAACTACTGAGAATTTCATGTTCAAGATGAGTCATTGAAAATATCCATTTTTCCTTATTGCTTACTGAATTTCTGGTGCTAACAGATAACCCTCTTGGAAATTCAAATTTATCCTTATTTGTGTAAATCAGTACCCACTAGCATATCCTAACATTCACTACACACACACACACATACACACACACACACACACTCATATTCATATACATATATATTCACACATACACACATATATGAATATATGTAAATATATATATACATATACAAAAGTGTATGTGTAAAACTTCTCACAAATATTTTGTATAAATCTCAAGTATTATAAATATATATTTAACATATTCTATATTATGATATATAAATTTATAAATATATTATTTTGAAATCAGTTACTTTTGGAAAAAAATAGTACTATAAGAAGTGTTTATGTGACTAAGAAAATAAGCAGTTTATCTCAGAGAAATCAAGTTAAATCTATTGAAAAATTAGTCAGCATAACTATAAACAGTTTAATAAACATCCTCTTCCCTTTGGCATAAAGGGACCTTTTCTTGCCCAGAAAGACTGCCTGACTAGGGAAGAGCCTAACAGTGAGCCCTTGATTTTCAACTTGCTGGCTCAAGAAAAAGACAATAGGGGACTAAGGCTGGATAAGAAAAACAGACCTTTCAATCATTTCCAATCTGTTATAATTCTATAGATGAAGTCATCTCCTTCTGCTTCTTCTGTCCAGAATAGCAAGCATGATAACGGTTAAAAGTTGGACAACAAAAAGGGAGCAGAGCTAAAAGTATCAATAATAAGGACTAGCATTTAGAACATTTTAGTATTCAAAACATTTTATACAGATTATTTTTTTCCTCCTCACAACATCTGTGAGGATAATAGTATTGGACTCTTTGCATAATGCCTAGCACATAGTAACTATTTAACAAATTACTTATTGATTAGTCAATAAATAAGTAATCTGCTTCAGGTCACACAATAAGCAGCAAGAGGCAGGGTATAGGCTTGAACTCCTAAGTCCAGGAAATTACATTAGCTCTCTATTAAAGGGCCTGGATGATCCACACTGAATAATGCTGTTGAGTAATCAAGACTTATTATAGATAGTTGAGGATCAAAATAACCCCCTTCTTGGAAAGTAATAATTTCTAAAAGCAGCTCAGAATGTTTATTAAGCCCATAAAAATAAAATCTTAACTGTACTTACATAAACTAAATTCAGTTAATAGCAAATACCCAACTTATCCAGATTTACTTTCATGTACAGATCAGTGAATATCTGAGCAAGGATCTTCAAGGCCTTAAAGATTATGTATTTATTATTATTACTATTATTATTATTCATGATTATTCTTCTGGGAGAAATGATATAACCTACACTCTAAATAAAGTCTGTTGAATCATCATTAGGAAGGGAAGAACAATGCTGTAAAGCTTGGAATTTCCATATTGTATTTTGTCCAAAGTATCTTTTGAAAGTTGAGCCAATTTTTAAATTGAGCCAATATTTTACTAAATAATTCCCTGTCTCCTTCACCATTCTACTCACAAGATCTTCAAGCATGGTTCTTCTTGCCCCTTAAAGACTTTCTACTTCCTTCATGATTTATTTTTAGGGAAATGAATGGTTACCATAGAAAGTAGGAGCATCCAAGTAACTCTTATGCAGCAATTTTCCTAAACTAAGAAGTCACAGGTTGATCCAGCAGAAGTTGCTAATACTAGTAGGAGAAGGTCAGAAATCAGGGAGTTGGATGATGAGAAAGTAGAATGGGAATACTCATGATATTTCTCAACAGTCAATGATTCAACTTGGCAAACAAGTTTACAATTGTTATTTTGCAATATAATTTAAGACTGTATCACTGGGATTAATATGAGGATTCCCTCTTTCCTTTCAAGATAAAGACCAGAAAGTCAAATTTCATGTCTCCTACATTATTCGTAGTAGATATTCAACTGATATTCATGGAATGAGAAAAATAAATGAAAAGAATTAATGATTTTTTTTTTGCTCCCTTTTTTTTGCAAACTTCTCCTACCTATAAGATTTCATTCTGAGCATAGAATAAGCTCTTTGGAAAAAGAAACTCATAGCTTAATAGGAGAGTAATATTTGGCTATGGAAGCTTTCCACTAAGGAGGACCTAGGTTTGAATACATTAAGACATATAATAAGACTGCATTAAGGAGGGGTGGAGCCAAGATGATGGAATAAAGTCAAGAAATTGCTCGAGTTCTCCCAGTTTCCCTCAAAAACCACATAAAACTGAGCCTCTGAACAGAGTCTGACAGAATGAAACCCCTCTCAAGATAGACTGAAAAAACCCCAATGAGACTGGGGTGAAAAGGGTGATCAGCCTAGCTCAGATAGACTCTGGGAAAACCTGTGAGAGGGTCTTAATCACAGCAAATCAGCTACTAAGACTCTCAGTTCTGGCTCAGTAGAGGAGCAAGAGGAATTTATGACCAAAGAAGAACTAGAGAACATTGTGAAAGGCAAAATGGACAACTTTGATTATATTAAATTAAAAAAAGGTTTTGCACACACACACACAAAAAAAAAAAACCCAACAGAAACAAGATTAAAAGGGCAGTACAAAGCTGTGAAAAATCTTTACAGACAGTATTTCTGATAAAGGTCTCATTTCTAAAATATAAAAAGAACTATGTCAAATTTACAAGACTACAAGTTATTCCCCAGTTGATAAATGGTCAAAAATATGAACAATTTTCAGATGATGAAATTAAAGCCATTTATAGTCATATGAAAAGTGTTCTAAATCACTATTGACTAAAGAAATGCAAATTAAAACAACTCTGAAGTAATACCTGACATCTCTCAGATTGGCTAAAATGACAGGAAAAGATAATGATAAATGTTGGAGGGGACATGGGAAAACTGGGGCAATAATGCATTGTTGGTGAAGTTGTGAAATGATCCAGTTTTTCTAGAAAGCAATTGGTAACTATGACTAAAAGGCTATAAAACAATGCATACTCTTTGATACAGCAATGCCATTACTTGGTCTGTATCCCAAGGAAATCATAAAGGAGAGAAAAGGATCCCATATGCAAAACTGTTTGCACCAGCTCTTTTTGTGGTAACAAAGAACTGGAAAAGTAGTGGATGTCCCTCAATTGGGGAATGGGTGAACAAGCTGTATTTCACGAAAGTAACAGAATGTTATTGCTCTATAAAAAATGATGAACAAGCTGATTATAGAAAGACCTGGAGATATTTATATGAATGGATGCCGAGGGAAACAAGAAGAACTAGGAATGCATTGTACATAATAACAGCAAAAATATGTGATAAGCAACTTTGAAAGGCTTGATTCTTCTCAGTGGTTCAGTAATCCAAAGCAGTCCCAATAGACTTTGGCCAAAAAATGCCATTTGCATCCAGAAAAAGATCTAAGGAGACTGAATGTAAATCAACACAGGCTATGTTCACTTCTTTCTATTTTTAAAATCTCTTTCATGGATTTTCCCTTTTGCTCTGATTATTCTCTCCCAATATGATTCTGGTTCATAAAGCAATGTGTATTAAAAATAAATCAACTTACTACAATAAAAAAGAAAAAAAATTAAAAAGCATTTAGGAAAAAAAAAGACTTAAATCAGAATTCTGTTGTGATCATAATTAATGTCTCTTCACCATTACTTGGCCATTGGGATTAATGTGGCTACTCCCCTTAAAGAAAGTATAAATTTTGTAAGAGAAAATGATATTTGAATGAGGGGTAAGGAAAGGAAGGGTTTACTTTTTCCTTTGCGCATTGACTCAGCTATCTATCCCTTCAGAAAAATACTACATCTGAATTTATTTTATGTTAAAATAATTCTACTTTTTTTTTTTTGTTAAAATTTCAGATCTCTAATCCTTTCCCATGTGGCTAATATAGATATTATTGATCTTGATTTGTGTTCTTTCAGCACTGGGAAATATTGCATAATGTGGGGCAAAGAGGAGATAAAGCACTTCTTCCATCCAGAACAGGGATAGAACTGACTGCTTCTGACAAGGAGGCTTCAGGCTAAACCTTTAGGGAATAGCTATTGACAGCCACACATGTATATATAGGAGTGACTAAAGATTAAACTTTGTCTTTCCTGAATCAGGCTGCTTTTGTGGGGAGAGAAAGGGGGGAAATCCAGTTTCTGCTTTTAGGTCTATGTGTGTGTATGTGTGTGTATGTAGTGGTGATTGAGGAGATAGGAAGGGATCTTTAGCAATTAAATGGCTAATTAAAGTGCAACAGGGGAATTCTTGTGGCAGCTGCCCTAGCTTTTGCTTTCACATGATTCTGATAGTTTACCCAGAAGATCCTAAATCTACTGCACAACTTTAACATGTGAGTTGAAGTCATAAGTTTCAAGCTCAGTAAAGATCAAGCCCAGGAAAAGTTTTTCCCCTCACCAGGATGTTTGTTTGTTAAACAACCTGTTTCCTCAAGACTTAAACTGGTTTCTGACAACTTTTCAAACTGACTACGTAATCCAATTTAGTTTAAGATCCATAAACGGCTTGGGACAGCATTTGGAACTCAGACATTCCCACGACCCAATCCTATTTAGAGATTTTTTTCTCTATTTAAAGTTCATGTAAGGAATGAACGATAAGGCTTTCTATGTTAATTGAGAACATGAGATATGTGAAAAAAAAGTTTGGTTGCTTCCCCAAAAGGTTGAAATCATGACTATCCATGTCATCAGGTCCCTAGATCTCAGGGCAGTTTCTTTTCTCCTTATCCATCCCACTCTTCCTGCATGGGGTACAGTGGCTATTTGTGAACCAAAAGGCTGTTTTTTACTATTATGGGTTAGCAAAAGTCCCCCCAAAGAATAGGAATTTTAATTTCTTTACCCAAAAAAGCCCTATTCAGATAGTAGCATGCCAGTTCAGTTTCTCATGTAGATGGGAAAGAAAATGAAGCCAAAATAAAGTATACAGTATCTCTGAGCTACATTTTTTTTCTCCCTTCAGTGCAGCTTTTCCACAGGACTTAGCCAGGGACAAAGAGACGCTGAGTAGCTCCACTTGGGAACAACAAAACCATGAAGGCAACAGGAGTCACACAACTGTTCTCTACAGGAAGCCCCCGTCTCCGGTGAGAAATAAGAAACACAACAGCCACAGGATGCGCCTTGGGTCAAGGGGACGTGAAACACCAGCTGCCTTTTGGTTCTCCTTTGTGTTCAGAGTGGATGAGTCTGCGCCTTTCAGATCCCATCTCTACAGCTAGGGGCTGAGATAGGAGCTCCAGAAGTGTGAGCAGAGGCAGCAGCCACTGGTCTGGCCTTCATTCCTTGCTGAGAGAAAGCTGGGAGTCACAATGGGAACAGCCTTGCTCCCACTGATCCTACTGCTGTTCAGCCAGATGCTGTTCAGCCCTAAGACCTGGGCCAGGGCCAGCAATGAGGAGGAGGAGGACGAGGCAGCTGCTGTGTGTGCTGGGACTGCCTGCTATACTGCCCACTGGGGCAAGATCAGTGCCGCTGAGGCCCAGATCAACTGCAGTACCAATGGGGGAAACCTGGCCACAGTAAAAAGTGAAGAAGAAGCCCAGCACATCCAAGAAGCCCTGGCCCAGCTGCCTGACAAAGGGGCCTCAGCACGGACAGTCAAATTCTGGATTGGGCTTCAACGGGAAAAGAGTAAGTGCATGGACCGTGATGACCCACTGAAGGGCTTCAGCTGGGTGGGAGGTGGTGAGAACACTTCTTACTCCAATTGGCATAAGGAGCCCATGAGCACATGTATCTCCAAGCGCTGTGCCTCCCTCCTTTTGGATCTTTCTTCTCCTGCTTCTGCCCACTCAATCCCCAAATGGTCAGAAAGTCCATGTGGCACACCAGGTTCGCCAGTGAGGAACATTGAGGGCTATGTGTGCAAGTTCAGTTTCAAAGGTATGTGCCACCCTGTGGCTCTTGGGGGACCAGGTGAGGTGACTTACACAACACCTTTCGGGGCCTCTAGCACCTCCCTGGCTGCTGTGCCGTTTGCTTCAGTAGCCAATGTGAACTGTAGGGATGGAGGTGAAAAAAAAAGTCACTACCTCTTGTGCAAGGAACGAAGCCCCAATCTGTTTGACTGGGGCACCCCAGGGCCTTTCTGTGCCTCCCCAAACCATGGCTGTGCTTTCAATAATGGTGGCTGTCAGCAGGAATGCTTAGAAGGGGGAGACGGTTCATTCCTCTGTGGCTGTCGTCCAGGATACCGCCTTCTAGATGATTTGGTGTCCTGTATCCCCCGAGACCCTTGCCATCCCAACCCATGCAGGGGAAAGGCAAAGTGCAGCCCTGGGAGTCATGGACAGCACTATGAGTGTCAATGTCCTGCAGGCTTCAAGCTCACTCCAAATCGACTAGATTGTGAAGATGTGGATGAGTGCAGTAGATTCCCTTGCACTCACAAATGTGTCAACACTCCTGGTAGCTTCCATTGCACCTGCCACCCAGGTTATAAACTCCAAGGCCATAATGGAATGGAATGCTGGGATGTGGATGAATGCACTGGGGACCATTCCCCCTGTGCACAGCTTTGCATCAACACCATAGGCTCTTTTCAATGTGCCTGCCAAAAGGGCTACCAGACAACTGGGGAAGATGGGACCCAGTGCCAAGATGTGAATGAATGTGAGGAGGAGAGAAACCCCTGTGAAGGCTTCTGCTACAATGTACCAGGCTCTTTCCAGTGTGGCTGCCTTCCAGGATGGAATTTAGCCCCCAATGGTGTCTCCTGCATTGCCAACCACAGCAAATCAGGTCTTCCAGATGACAGTCACAAAAAGAATGATGAAAAGGAAGGAGAGAAGATGAATGAAATGGAGAATGAGAAAGAAGAAAAGGAGCAAGAAAAAGAGAACAATGGTTCTTCTCCCTCAGTTTTGGACACAACCAAGAGATCCGAATCCACTTCAGGAGCTAGTGTTCTCTACAACATAGCACCTCCACTGGGGAGAACTTCCCAACAGACTAATACTCCTATCACTCAAGACCCTTCTAGGCCTCCTACATTCAGTACACAACCAATAATTCAGATGGTATCCAGCATCACTCACCCCACATCAATGATCATCCCTGATGGAGGATCTCAGAAAGGAGAATCCTTGGCAAATGAGAGTGATGACACTGATGGTCAGAAATTACTCCTGTTTTATATTTTGGGGACAGTAGCAGCCACCTTGCTTCTTCTGGCTATGATCCTGGGGTTAGTGTTCTATCGCAAGAAGAAAGCAAAAAGGGCAGAGAAGAAGTCCCCTCAGAATGCAGCTGACAGCTACTCCTGGGTCCCTGAGCAGGCTGAGAACAGGGCAGTAGAAAATGAGTACAGGTAAAATCTGGTAGCCTGTATGGAGGAGATGGAGGCAAGGGAAGCCAAAAAGGGGGAGGTGGGAGGGGAGCGTTTTTGTTATAAGGCTGTGAGCCCCACAGAGATCAAATTGAAGACAGGAGACAAAGCTACCACAATCAATGAACAATCTCTCAGAAGTGTACTTTAAATTGAACTGCTAGAGACAAAAGGGTATTGTGGGTATTTTGATATGTGTGTATACATGTAAAGAATATATGAATGTATAGCTCTTTGGGTATATGTCCACACACATGAGAATGGACAATAATCCTATGCATGTGTAATAGATTATGGGCAATGAGAACATGTGCCAAGACAATCTATGTTTCAATCTTTAATCACAATTAATTTTAAATGGAATTTTAAAATAATATATAAATATATACATAAATGTGTATATATGTATACATATATACACATTTATGTATATATAAGCATGATTTTCAAGTTTGGAACTAGAATTGAAGGAAACAATGGTAAACCTGTGTTCTGAGGACATTCTTTTTTTGTGTCAATTCTCTTTTTTTTCAAAGCAGATTATTTGAACTTACATCTATTTCCTATGAGTGAGCAGCATATATGGTACCTTTAAAACACAGGGGTGGGGTTTATGAAGAACTGGATTTTATACTGTGCTTACATAAATGTTTCATGAAGATCAACAATGGGCATCTATTCTGTCTGTTTTCATGTTCTGTTGGAGTTTAATTTTGTTTTTTTTTTTTCACCCAGAATATTGTGAAGCTGTTCATAATAGGATAAAAGAAAAAAGTAAGAGGATAGGATAGGAGAAATTGTATGTTAAAATAATTTTTTTGATCTTCATTTTTTTCAGTAAAAAAAAAAAAAAGTTGGATGAAAACCATGAATTCTTTTTTATAGCAATAGATATAATCCCTCAGGTCAGATAGTTGGTATTGAAGAGGACACTTAATTGATACTTCGTATGTTACCAAATTAATGTCTTTTTTTTTTTGCTGAACTTTATATCTATGATTAGATATTGAAGAAACTCATTGAGGTGGGCATTCATGAAGTGAATTATCCTAATAGCTAAGTCTTTAGAAATCAGGATTCCTCCATCCCAAGTTGTTGGATTTCAATCTATTCAGAAGATTATGATTAGGGGAGAATAACAGAAGTTATTTTAGGTAAATTAAAGGTGCTAATATATTTTTTTTAATGTTTAACCCAAAGATCTAAAGAAAGAAAAATACAAAGATCCAATTAAGCATTTCCATTGGGAGATTTCCAGATCTGATTAGCTAGCTACCATGTCAGAGTTAGTACCAGTAACTATAGAAAGAACTGAGGCCATGTTAGCAACTTGACAAGGTCACAATTAATTATGATGGAACTTTATTAAAGTGTTCAGTTACAGGATAAATTCAGTCTGAGGACTTACTTATTGGCAAATGTAGATCCTTTTGACATGGTGTTTATGAAGGCCTCCGGATATTTTGCCCCTATTAGCAAATTACATTCGCCCTAACCAGATAAGTGATTCACCTAGATGAAGAGCATTCCTTTTATACTCCCCCCCTCCCTTTTCTCTTGAGCCTGGGGCTGACTTGGCTACTGAAGTTCAATTACATTTACATAATATGTGAATATCTGTGAGTATTTGGGGTAAATGGATGGATATCAATTTTATATCTGGGATAAGATTTTATTTTGGGAAATGAGATAAATCCACAGGGGTCTTTCTCAAAAGTGAAAGGAAGAAAAATTGGTTCTAGGTGACTAAGAGTAAAATTAATTTTCTTTTTCTTTCTTTCCTTTTCTTTCCTTTTCTTTCTTTCTTTCTCTTTCTTTCTCTCCCTCCCTCTTTCCCTGCCCCCCCTTTCTCTCTCTCTCTCTCTCTCTCTCTCTCTCTCTCTCTCTCTCTCTCTCTCTCTCTCTCTCTTTCTCTCTCTCTCTCTCTCTCTTTCTCTCTCTTATTTAATCTTGCTCAGTTGATTATAGAAAGCAATATAAGTGATAGTATATATAGGAAATATTGGAAGTATTTTGAAATTTGTTATAAAAATGTAATATATTGTCATTTGTTTTGGTTATTGTAGCCAAGATGTGTTGAACAATAATGAAGTGTAAAATCAGGTTGAGGTTTAGTGTGGCAGCTCTGGCTAATCTAATGGCATTATAGGGTTTCCTAAGAAAATTTTTGCTGCATTTCACCTTTTAAACTAAGTCCTTAATTTTATCTGAATGACAGACTTTCTGATGGAGTGAAATAATTTTTTTTTTATGAAAGGCAGTACCTAAAAAGGAAGTTTCTATAGAAAAGCTATTTCAAACAGATTTAATTTATGACAGTGACATTTCAAAATGTACCAATTGAAAAGGCTTTTTTCTACATGGCATTCAGCGACTTCTGCTTCTTAAATGATTGCCTGCATTTTTTCAGGTTGCATAGATATTTGTTGATATCCCTGATTATTAAGAAGAATCATCTGAGCAGCCAACAAGGATATAATAAGTTACTTAGTGTGTCTTGGTACCTTAGGAGAACTAATTGAGAAATTGGTACTTTGTGAAACATTTTAAAGTTTTTTCCAATATCTAGGAAGAATATGTCTTAGCATCTCTTCATAACTTGTCCAAAAGAATCACCTATTTTAAAAGTCAAGACAACTTCCAGGAATTCTTGAATAGTTTATAACGAGTCAAAAGAGTAAAATTACATGTAGTGTATTGTAATGTTGATGTAAAGTTCTATTTTTATTTTTAAGAAAAAAAAACAAGAAAGATAAGAAAGGGAGTTTAATTTTATGTAGTAATTTGAGTTATTAAGATTTCTAATTTTTTGTGTGTCCAACCCCTCTGGATTGTTGTCAGTATTTTATAATTGAATGATCAGATTGACCATGATAAAAAAATGAATACAAAATCAATAGCTTGATAATTCAACTATTGAAAGTCAGGAAATATATGGGCCATTTACACTAGTGTCTAGATTCTGTATTCATGACAGAATGAACATCCAATTCAATAATTTTACCTGTAGGTCACTTCAAAATCTTATTTTTATCATTTGGAAATAATGACATTCATTATACAGTGAAGGAAGGTTCTTCACTGAAAATCCTATCACAATTATTGCTTTTGATTAAGCTCCTGGAAAGTTTGGAATTGCTGCCATGAGTTATGTATTCAACTGTTATTACACATATCCATTATTGTAAAATAATGGAATATAATACAGGACTACCCTATTTTCTGATCTTCACATCAGAGGCTAGCTTAGCACAAATATATAGAAAGAAGCCATGTAAGAAGGTGAGAATGGGTACATCCATCTCTATTCTCTGGCAGAAAAGGGACCTTTAATTTGCCCTGTAGAGTTAAAAGGGAGAGAACTAACAAGATAAAGAGACTACCCCAAAGTCTATATGTGCCCATTTCCATTATGGTTTACCTTGAATATTTAACATTTTCAGTCTCAATATGGGTGACCATAACCATTAAAAAAGTATTGACCTAACAGCTAAGAACCTAGAAACAATCAAACAACAAAGCTGTTAAAAAATAATGCTTTGAACTTAAAACAGGCTCAGTTCCTTCTCCCCCTCCTTTCTTTACTCATTTTCTTGGTTTCATAAGAATATGTATTTGTGTGGGAAAGATGTAAAGTGAGTGAAGGAAATACTCTGAGACATTAAATGTCCTTATACAAAAATTACAGAATTTAGTATTACCATCAATCTGTATGACTATGATTTCAAGTGATTTCAATTCAAGAAACATTTGTTACATGCCTAGTTTGTATAGGGCACTGACTGTGACCCAATTAGGAAAAATAAGTGGGCAAAACAAGGTGAACAAAGCTTTCAGTTCTATCAAACTTCAAAGTATTTCTGCTTTGTGAACTAACAAATCTTATAATTTTTTTTAAAAAAAATCATAATGGGTATATTAAGGATAGATACTTATATACTCTAAGCCTAATGATACTGAGAGTAGAAGGAAGGACACTAAAGCTAAGGAACTGGGTATATCTTGCAGACTATACAGATTTGGAATGGAAAACTGTTGGAGAGGTTCTATGTCTATAAGCTGAATCTAGTACTATTCCACATGGCAAAAAAGCAGATAATTTTGCATACAATTTTGCATACAGAAATATATGCCATTAATAACTTTTTAGTTTCATGTGAAAATTCTATTCCACCCTTTGTGTTTTCCTTTCCCTTGGGGAGTAGGAGGGGTGGTGGAAATTAATAGTAAAAAAACAAAACAAAACAAAACAAAACAAAAAACAAACAAACAAATAAAATCACTTCTCATTGTTTTAAAAGTTAAGGAGAACTAAGAGCTGGATATTTATATGAAGTGTCAATTATGTTTTCTGTCATTATTATAGTCTGAGCAAAAATGCATTTTAGTTTCTTTTTAATTATTCTATATAGCCCCAATATGCCCTAGTTCAACCAAATTATTTAAAGGCAATATGGAGCCATATATAGTTTCTGACTTCAGTTTCTCAAGGATTCAGTCATCACAATCTTAACTCCATGATGTTGCATGTTGCCTCTGTGTGTGTGTGTGTGTGTGTGTGTGTGTGTGTGTGTGTGTGTGTGTGATCCCAATGGCATTAATAAATTATTTAAATATTTGTGATTTCAGCCACAGAAATAGACTAAATAACTTCTCAGGGTTAATTCTTGCCCAAGTATTCTATAATTATCTATAGGGTTATTGTTACATTAAAAAAAAGAGGGAAGGATTGCAAATAATTATAATATTAATATCTTTCTGATTAAGCATAAAATATTTACTTTGGAACAAAAATGATGCATATGTATGAATTGAGGTTCTACCCTTCCTTATGAGCCCTTAGAGTGCAAGAATTTTGATAATGTTCATTTTTGTGTCCCTGGTGCTTAGCACAATATCTTATGCATGCAGGGCTCTTAACACATGTTGACTAAATTGGTTGGCTAGAAGTCATGATCCCCTTAATGCAGATGTACAGTTGGGTGTGCTATAAAAATAATAGGGTGTGCTCCCTGTTATTAATACAACCTCATTTGCAAGAAACCTCAGTGCTTTATTATATGAGATTTTTTAAAAATATGGCTGTTATTATTAGGTACTTATGGTCTCAACACTTACATGCATATGGTTATTTTGTAATAATAGCTCAGAGACTGAAATTGAATAAAAACATCATTGCAATTCCAGAGAAATATAATGGCCCCTTTAACACATGTAGGAAAACTCTTTCCTATTTTTTTTTTTCTTTCTTTGGTTTTCCATTGTATAATAAAGAAAACAGGAAAGAACTACTGTCTAGTGACTGTAAATGTTTTTTAATAGGCTGTACCTACTTCCTTCACTTTTCACAGTGAAAGAAATGATGTGTTCAACTCAGAGACCTGAAAATAAGAAGCCCCACGAGCACTATTCCTTCTGGCTCCAAGCCCAAATTCTTGAAACATAGAGATCTTTTAGAGTTTATTTCAATCAAAATCTGTCGATTAAGAAATAATAAAAACACTTCATTTCCACTTAAGGATAAGGTCACCACTTTCACACAAGATTCCTGATTTTTGTCAACTCCTGAAAAATGTTTTTCTTCTGTAATACATTTTATTTTGGTCTCTGTTGTGTATATAGGATAGAGCATTCCTTTCTGGCTTTGTTAATCTTATCTACCAGATGGGAAGGATTTCCTTCACTTACCTCAGCAGATTTTACTCCTTGATTCCCTCTTTCTTATGATTTTTGTGCCATTTTACTCTTGAATGAAAGACACAAAACATCTTGGTTCAGCTCTATCTGAAATCACTGAGAATGGCAATAATTAGGCCAAAGATTTTTTTATTGGAGATCAGGGATATGTCTTACTATACAAGAGTCAT
This sequence comes from Sminthopsis crassicaudata, assembly GCF_048593235.1. Taxonomy (NCBI): domain Eukaryota; kingdom Metazoa; phylum Chordata; class Mammalia; order Dasyuromorphia; family Dasyuridae; genus Sminthopsis; species Sminthopsis crassicaudata. The sequence continues at coordinate 154,943,261 of NC_133618.1, forward strand.
ATGCAAAATCTATTCTTTGTGTTAAGGAGAAATCTGTGCATAAATACTTCATCAGTTGTGATTTTTTTTTTTTAATACTTGAATCATGTGTAATTCACCAGAGGCAATACCAATCCAGTGAAGTCATGTATCATCTTTGCTAGCTATTAATAAACATCAGCTTTTTTTTTATTTTACTTGTATTACAAATGCAAATTTGGCTGCTCCTTCTGTTGCCAACATATACAAATAAAATTGAAAATAAATGTGTTGTGGACTTGAGTTAATATATTTGAAAGGACTACTAAAATGTATTGCAAAATTATGATCTATGTTAAAACCAAAAATACTGCTGGTTATTTATTGCATATGTTGTGATAAAGAAAGTTCTTAAACTGCCATTCTTGGGCAATATCCCACACCTTTGCCTTTTAATTAGGGTACTTATACTTCATAGTTCTAAAAATTTATCTAAGTATTTGTGAATTAATCTTTAAACCAATACTATAAACTGAGCTAGTATCTTGATCCTTTTTTATACTTTAGGTAATGAATGGAGATGAGAAAAATTATGATGGTTTACTTAGACAATCCTTGGGAATCATAAAAGAACTAAGTGAAACAACTGATAGCTTCAATAAAGAAATAGGAAACAAAATAAATCTACTAAAGCCAATAGCTTTTATATATAGCAATAACAAAATAGAGATAAGAATAATAAAAAGGAAAGTCTCAGTCAACTGAACTACAAAATGCAAAAAAACATCTGGAAGTTATTCTATCAAAGTACATTCTCTACATGTATAGATACAATTATAAGATGCTATTTAAAGAAAAAAAGAACTTAAATAATTGGAGAAATATATAGTATTTTTGGCTAAGTCATGTCAATATTAAAAAATTAACCAACAACTGAAATTACTTTATAGATTTAGTCCTATCCAAATCAAATTATCAAGGCAATAGATTAAATAAGGAGAAATTAATCAGAAAAGGCTGAATTCAGTAACACAATATATAATGAACCCATAATATAAATCACCTAGGACAAAACACCAAAATAGACAAGATCCTGGAAAAACTGAAAAGAAATATATCATAAATTAAAATTAGATTCGCATCTTGCCCAATATGCCATAATAAATTCTAAATGGATACATGGCCTTAATGTTAAAGATCATGCCTTTAAAAAACTGTAAAAGAACTAGATTAGGCACCTTTCATAGACATTGCTATGGAGCACATTCTTAACCAAACAAGAGATAAAAATGATTATAAACACACATATAAATTTCAATTGCATAAAATTGCAAAACCTTCATACAAATAAAAATAATGTAATTATTATACAAAATGAAGAATTTGGCTGGGAAAATTCTTGTAACCAAATATTACTATGAGGGTTTCATATCCAAGGTATACAGGGAGTCAGGTGATACAGTGGATAAAGAGGTCATAGTGACTTATGTTTAAATTCAGCTTCAGATACTTTATAGCTGTGTAACATGAGACAAGAGACTTAACTTCTTTCCTCCATAAATTTCCTCATCTGTAAAATGGGAATAATAGCAATTAGTCCCTATTGATTTTTGTCTTGCTTTTTGTTTTTTTGTTTTGTTTTGTTTTGATTTGTTTTTTTCTGAGGCAATTGTCCAGGCACACACAACCAGGAAGAGTTAAGTGTCTGAGGCCAGATTTGAGCTCAGGTCATCCTGACTTTACCTCGTATTCTTATGAGGATAAAATGTGAAAATATTTGTCAAGTGTTTTGAAAAACTTAAAGCAATATATAAATACTAGGTATTGCCATTATTAATTATTACTAATAGAAATAGATAATATCAAATCGCAGTAGTGAAGTAGTCAATAAATATAAACTAGCAGTTTGCAGCAGAATTTCAAACAATAGTTTGAAACAGTAATTGGAATGTTTCAAATCACTAATAATAAGAGAACTGCAAACCAAAAAGTCTCTGTATTTCTACTTCACACACAGAAAAGTAGCAATCATTGAAAAAGATAAGAATAACTAGGGTAGAATGAGTTCTAGAAAGATGGACCCATGAATATACACAATACAGATATGCTGGAATACTCAATTAAAACAGAGAAGTTTGGGGTGATTTGTATATCTCAATAGAAAGTGAAAAAAAATGAAAACAATATATACAATGACCATAACAATGCAAATGATAGCAACAATAACCATAAAATAATAAAGTTGAGTACTTCAAAATGATCATGCCTGAGCTTGATTCCAAGAAAAAAAAATATAAGAAGGTACCTCTTTCTTTTCTTTGCAAAGGTAAAGTGATTATGAGTATGGCTACTACAGATTATGGCAGACTTGTTCTATGTATTGGTTAGTTTTATTGAATTGGTTTTCCCATCAAAAAATTTTTCTTCTCATAGAAAATGGCTCTTTGGAAGGGATAGAAGGAAGATTACATAAAATGCAGGTGATGTAAAAGCAAAATATATCAATAATTTTTTTAAAAAAGAAAATTCATAGTCAGCAGCATCACACCATAAATCAAATGCAAATCTCATATGTCAAACAAAGATCTTATTCTATTGTTTAGTTATGTAAACTTAAGCTGCAAGTAGGAATTTAGTGACCCAAGGACAATGCCACAAATTATGAGTAGAATAAGCAGCAAGAAAGGAATGCCATGGAATTAAACATAAGATTCAAGGATACAGAGGAGATTGTGCTATATGCTTGTTTACTAGTTTAACTAATTATTCTTGTTAACTGGTTAACTTGCTAAGAGAAACATATTTGGGGATAGTAAACTGGACTTGGAGTTAGAGAGATATGAGTTCAAATGCTATCCTTTACATACTCTTTGTCTAGGTAGGCTAGTCACTTGAATTCTCATTGCTGCTATAAAATTCTCTAAAACTGTAAGATATGAATAAGTTGCTACTACATCATTGTAGACAGCCCAACTTCTTAAACTTCCAGACTATGAGGTCATGAAATTATGGCATATTATCATTAAATGTTTAATTTGTATACATATTTTATACTCCAATATATCTGGGGTCACATAAAATTTTCTCTGACAAAAAAGGGTCAGAATAGAAAGTTTAAGGTCTAGTATAAATCCACATGAGGAATTTTTATACTACAATGGAAATCACAGCTTTAGGTCAAAAGAAAAAGAAGGTACTCAATCTTGTTATATGCCTTAACTATGTATCCAAGGATACTCAAATTTCTTCATCCATTTTATAAGTTCTGAGTCTTTTTGGCTAGGAGAATTAGATGGGCTGCATTTTCATTCACAGAATTGCAAAGTATCTTCAACTTTATTTTTAGTAAATATACATTTGAAACTTTAGTAAATATACATCTGAAATCAAGCCATTCTCCAATTGATAAATGGTCAAAGGATATGAACAAACAATTTTCAGATAATGAAATTGAAACTATTTCTATTCATATGAAAGGGTGTCCCAAATCACTACTGATCAGAGAAATGCAAATTAAGACAACTCTGAGATACCACTACACACCTGTCAGATTGGCTAAGATGACAAGAAAAATAATTATGAATGTTGGAGGGGATGCAGGAAAACTGGGACACTGGTGCATTGTTGATGGAGTTGTGAAAGAATTCAGCCATTCTGGAGAGCAATCTGGAATTATGCCCCAAAAGTTATCAAACTGTGCATACCCTTTGATCCAGCATGCTATTACTGGGCTTATATCCCAAGGAAATACAAAAGAAAGGAAAGGGACCTGTATATGCCAAAATGTTTGTGGCAGCCCTTTTTGTAGTGGCTAGAAACTGGAAAATGAATGGATGCCCATCAATTGGAGAATTTTTGGGTAAATTGTGGTATATGAATGTGTTGGAATATTATTGCTCTGTAAGAAATGACCAGAAGGATGAATACAGAGAGGCTTGGAAAGACTTACATGAACTGAGGTTGAGTAACATGAGCAGAACCAGGAGATCATTATATACTTCAACAACAATACTGTATGAGGATGTATTCTGATGGAAGTGGATATCTTTGACAAAGAGAAGATCTATTTCAGTTCCAATTGATCAATGATGAACAGAATCAACTATAAAGAAAAGGAACACTGGGAAATGAATGTGGACTACTTGCATTTTTGTTTTTCTTCCCAGGTTATTTTTACCTTCTGAATCCAATTCTTCTTATGCAACAAGAGAACTGTACAGTTCTGCACACATATATTGTATCTAGGATATACTATAAAATATTTAACATGTATAAGACTGCCTGCCATCTAGGGAAGGGGGAGGAGGGAGGGAAGGGAAAAGTTGGAACAGAAGTGAGTGCAAGGGATAATGCTGTAAAAAATTTGCCCATGCATATGTACTGTCAATAAAAAGTTATAATAAAAAAAAGTATCTGGGACTTTATCTCTGAAATTTCATTTATGCTGCCACTTCCTCTAGTGATACCATTAATGCCAGCCTACTCTGTATAACTCTTGTTCCTATCCTCCCATAACTGCAACTGCATCAGTCACTGTTCCAAGGTCCTTCTGGGACATTGAATAATCAATCTCAATAGAGAATCATTACATTTAAAAATTTTAAGAGGTGTAATTTCTGGGTAATTAATCATTAAAAAATATATATGAAACGCATATATATATGCACATAAATAGACAAAAAAGGAAATTGATTAACAACAATTAAAAAAAACACTAACATTTAAATAGTATTTACCATGTGCCAGATATTGTGCTAAACATTTTCAATTATTATCTCACTTGATCCTCACAATTCTGGAAGGTAAACCTTATCATTATTACTATTCCCATTTTATGGATGAGAAAACTGAGACAAACAGGAGTTAATTATTTACACAGGGAGCACAGTTAATAAGTATCTGAAGCAGAATTCAAACTCAAGTCTATATGACTCTAGGCCTAGTTCTCTATATACTACACCACCTAAGTACCTCATAATGTAAGGGAAGGTCATGGGTTCCATAAACTAGCAATATCTGTGCTATTCGGGGATTTATGCACGTGAACATATTTTTGTATTAGGTAATGTCTATCAATGCAGCATTTTCACTCACAGAATTGCAAAATATTTTCAACTTTATTTTTAGCAAAAACACAGCTGAGATTTTTCACTAAATATATGCATATGCACATAAAGATAGACAAACAAGGAAACAAATCAATAACTTTCCCTTTTCACGCTTTCAAGCCAGAATAGTCCTTCTCAATCTACCAGTTGGACTGACATTGTCATGAGTGGAAAAAGTGGAAGGAGCAGAAAATATCACAATTTAGTGGCAACTTTCTTTAATTAGTGATCTTCCTTATGCAATTAAAATGATTCACTTCACAACAATTCTATCCATAAGCAAATTTCCAGGAACACATTAACTGTGTTCCTGAAGCAAAGCAAAGCAAATTGCATTTGTTTTCTTTTAAAATGCAAATGCTTTGATGGGTCCATAATCTTATGTCCTACTGACTCCAGGGCAGGTGCTCTAGCCACTGCTCCTACAATGTCTTATCTCGAGGAGCTTCTTTGGATCAGAGATTTAGAGATAAAAGGCTTATCAAAATCAATTCCTTCATTTTCCAAATAAAGAAACTGAAGCATAGAGAAATTGTGACTTTTCCCAAACAAGATACTAAACTACATCAGTAGGTACAGTATTATCCTTAAGGAATTCCACACCACAATGAAAACTACAGATCAGGAATCAGCAAACACCAAGGATTTATTTCTAAAGATAGTAAGTGGATGTAGTGTCAAGCCTGGAATCTGGAAGAGTCATCTTTCTGGAATCAAAGCCAGTCTCCTACACTAGCTGTGCAACTCTGAACAAGTTTGCAATAGTTTCCTCATCTGTAAAATGAGTTGTAGAAAGAGATGGCAAACTACTCCAGTATCTTTGCCAAGGAAACCAAAATGGAGTCATGAAGAGTCAGACAGGACTGAATCAACTGCACAACAATAACAAGGAGGACAACAGATATTGTCATATTCTAAACTTGAGACCCTATACAATGCTTCAATCACCCTGCTCTAGTTATAGTTCTAAGATCACTCAAGTTTCTTCTTTTATTATTTATTTCCTAAAACAGAGGTCAAATTTGGACAGAGGTTCTCTAATTTCAGATCCAGTGCTGTTGGAATTGTGTTACACTGTTCTTATATCAGTGAGTTTAAATAAATAAATAAACAAACAAACAAACAAACAAGCAACTAAATAAATAAATGAATGAATAAATTAAAAATAAATAAATAAATCCTTGTCTTTTCATCCTAAGTAATTATTTGCTATAGCTTTGCATAAATCAGCTGTAGAGGATTTAAGCAAAAACTCAGAAACTTTTTAGGTCTTTTAATATCTAGGTTATATAACCAACATCAGCCAAGAAGACTTGAATTTATGTCTTGAATCTACTCCATACTGATTGTTTATCTCTGGGTAAATCACTGAATATGTCATTTTTCCAGGCTGTGTTCTAAAAATATACATTGTAGCACAGAAGCTTACTTGCATAGATAAAGGGAGTTTCCTCACTTGGAATTTTTCAATAACAATGAAATCATAGATCTAGTCTAACATGGGTATGCACACACACACATACACATATACACTATATATATATATATATATATATATATATATATATACACAAATATATATATACACAAATATATACATACAAGAATACAATGCATTAGCTTGTGTCCATTTTAAATAGTGATTTTTTTTCTTGCCATATATGTTCAGTATAAGTTTTGTGCCTTTAGTGTGTATGTGCAAATTATCAAATGGTACTTAGATACAATCCAGGATTAGTGAGTATTTTATGTCTTATATTATGGGTAACATTTTAGATCTGGGAATAATTTATATACAGCCAGCCTACACTTGAGTAGTCATGGTAACAGGATACAGATAATTGAAATTCACAGATCAACTTAAAAGTCTCATCTCAATTTTCTTCCTCCTAAAGTTTTACCATAGCTGCTAAAAGAGGGCAAAATTGATTAGTCTGAAATGCATAACGACTCTATTCCCCTGATCATAGTTTATTACTATTCTTGACAAATATAGGTGCTTGACAAGTGTTTGTTGATTAATTGATTAATCATCCTCTGTGACAGATGCCAGTGAGGTAAATCAGAACACTGCGGGGCAATAGGAGCTTTGTTCTAGGACACCAGCATTGAGAGTACACTGAAAGTGCTTAGAGAATCTCATTAGCTTAGAAATAATTGAGCCTAATCCAAATTAGTAAGAATATTTAATTAAAATTAGAAGTTGTGGAATGATTCCCTTTGTGATCAATTCCCAGATGAGCTCCATCCCATCCTGCTCCTTCTGGTATCATCATTTTCCAGAAGCAATTTCTTTGTGTCCTGGATTTTCTATTCACAGACTTGCATGTACGAATATTTCTCTCTTGTAACTTGGATTTATCATAAAATGTTGATTCCTGAATGAGTTTTGTGCCCCACAATTTGTGGAACTTATCCAGGTATCACAATTATTAATTATGCTTCTGCTAATGATCAGAAAATAAGCAGGAAGAAAAAAAATAAAACCTGGTTATATAATTTACAATTCTACCTCCAACTTCACAGAAATATCAGCATCATAATTTAATTTAGTAGGCATTTGACAAATGTGGCTAAAATAGCTGATTGATTTACATATATAAAGACACTTTGGACTTAGGTTTGGCCCCTTTCCATCAAATTAGGTCACTTAGTCTATCCTCTAAAACGTTACTAGAAGGAAATGATAAATAGGCTAAAATTTTTCGATAGGAATCCCAGCTTAAAATATGCAAGACAAAGCTGTTGCCATGAACATGAGGAGATAATAAAAAGTCATTTTCCTGATTGCCTTATATGAATTTCCTGAATCAGAGTTCTACCAAAGGCAGATAGATTTTAGCTGAATTTGACAGAGATAGGAAAGGACATGACCTTACAGAGCACTCAGTAATCCTTTCACCATGTTGTTGTCACCTTTTTTTTTTTTTTTTTTTTTTTGAGAAGTATTACTTATCTCTTCCTGTTTTCAGTGGTGTGTCTATCTGATTTATTACTGTGTAGATCATAGACTACTTCTTCTCTGAAATGTCTGATATTCTGCAATGCTCACTCCTGTTGCAATACACCATAACTTACAATGAAAAGAAATTGTAAATAGAAAATTCATTTAGCCAATTTCTCCACTGATCTTTTTGCCCAACATAAGCTTGACTAGATAATGTTTGAAAGTCACCTATGGTTTTATTCTATGACTTAACAGATCATAGTTAGAAAAAAAAAAAAAAAAAGAAAAAAAGTTTAGACAGTGTCTTACACAACTTTAGTTAAATAAGTGAAGAAAATGTGTCCCAGAGAGCTCTCATGTACTTTGGTTGTGTCTCTCTGTCTCTCTGTCTCTCTGTCTCTCTGTCTCTCTGTCTCTGTCTCTCTGTCTCTCTGTCTCTGTCTCTCTGTCTCTGTGTATATATATGTATATATATATATATATATATATATATATATATATATATATATATATATATAGAGAGAGAGAGAGAGAGAGAGAGATATGATATATAGATTAATCCCACTTTTGTTCACATTGTGTTGCACCTCCACCTCCAAAAGTCCTCCAACTTTCCTTGTGCTATTTACTACAGAAATACAAAAAGATGGTTTTTTTTTTTTTTTTTAACTTTATCAGTGTTGGGACTTTAATACGAATAGATCTCAACCTGATTATGATTAATAGGTAAGACATATGGAAAATATGGAAATACTTGAAACATAGACATTAAGTGGCTTGCCACAGATTAAAGTGTAAACATTAGAACTGGAATATGACTTTAAGTTTAGCATTCTAGCCATTAAATTATACTGCCTGCTATCCACTATTTTGAATATAATTTGGAGATCCTTTAATTTCTTCATGTTCTCAAATTCTCCTTTATCCTTTATATCATGGGACATAGTAAACCTACTCTAGGAAAAGAGCATTCTAGTTTCCATGAAGTGAACAACTTTTCTCTGACCATATAATAATAGTCCTTCACATTTCATTAAGCTTTATAATTAAAAACAACTTTGAAAAAGCTTCTGGGCAGAGAATTCAGTTGCCAAGTTTAAAGTAGAATCAGTATCAGCAGCCAAGTTATGGCCTATCATGAAAATATGGCTTTCCATTTCACAGGGGAGGTTGGCTACACAGAACAATTTCAGGGAGGGCTGGCAGGAATCCCATCTGATCCTGAATAACCTCACCATTCAAACCAAGAACTGCTTATCAATATTAAAAATATGGTAAAGGTCTGCAGAATGATGTTTATAGACTTTCCAAGTCCAGTAAAATATGATGGATTTGGACCTCACTAATGGAGAATGAGTAATAAGTTGGAGTCAGATTGACTTGGTTTATCTTTGCCTTTTCTAAGAAAATAGCATTTTTTTGAGCAAAAGTGTTGTGGAATATGTTTGGCCTACTTAAACTTTTAAAGAACTTAAGAGCTCCTTTTTTTCAACCAGTATATAATATGAAGCATATAAATTAATGAAAACAATATTTGTATGTACATACATAAATATATATAAAATGTATCAATTACAACAATAATATAACACATATATTATATATACACACACATATATATATATATGTATATATACACAAAACACACACACACACATACACAGATAAAGAGAGAGAGAGCTTCTTTTAGAATTGCAAGGCAATTTTAGCAAAGTATCATGAAAAGTGAAACTGAGATTGATATATTGACTTGTTCAGGATCACTCAGCTTTCAAAATGCCTAAGGAAAGATGTGAAGTGAGAAATTCATTATTCTAGGTCCAACAATAAATTCACTAGTCCAAAATATTTTGCATTTTAAAACATTTTTACATAATGCTGTCATTAAGATTCGATGGACAGCACTTTTTATATCACATGGTAGTAAAAATGAATCTCTTAAAACATGCTATAATTTAGACTGAATTTTCATATATATCCATTTTTTCTAAACTAGTAAGGTTTTACTAATGATTTCATATAAGCAGGCTTACAACCAGTTCTACATAGATTTGACAATTATTGAAGTAATTAAATCTAGAAATCTTCCTTACAGTGTTCAGAGAACCCAAGAAGAGTTTTTCCTCAATTTCTCATTTTATTTTGACTTTGGAAACCTAACCCTAAACTGGTTTTCAAGGATTACCCATTAGTTCTTTGTTAATTGGCTCATGAAATCATTTGGTGCTATTTCTGTAAGGTACCAATGATTTAAACAATTGCAAATTCTTAATTCATGACATACTCATGGGAAAAGTATATCACAGTACTTATAACTTATAACATGTTAGAAATAGACACAAGAATCTGAGTCCCCCCTGCCTTCAAGGAACTCTCATTCTAATGGAGAATAAAACATGCCAAAAACCGAGGACAAATAAGATACATAGAATGTAAATATGAGATAATATCATAGGAAAGCAGCATGAAATGATACTTAGAAAGATTTCTTGCAGGGTATAATGAGGTTCAAATTAAATGTTTGCACAAAACTGAAAATGCCACAAGAGAATGAATATTATGATCATCATCATTTCAAGTATTTCACATCTACAATATGCCAGAGGAATGGTCTGAAAATTTTTATTTAACTCTGATAATAAGATTAAAACTGCAAGGAACTGTAAGAAAATAAGTCCATGTGCTTAATTTTTTAATGAAAAAATCAAGATTGAAAGAAGTGGTAAATCAATGAAAGCCCATATGCTCCCTTAACATCCTTGGAATGTCAACAGATCTTAATACAGCCCCTCAACAACTTGGTTAACACTCAGAGTAGGATATTTGAAAGAACTTTGATAAGTGTCTCAAAAGATGAAGTTAGGAAAGACTGCAGTCTGCTCTGTTCAAGATGGTATCTTAAGATGATGATTTATTTGTTGGTGTTGAATAGTTTGGAATCATTTGATCTTGTGATTTTGATAGTTAATCCAAGAGAATGACAATAAGGAGAAAACATACCAAAATTTATGAGATTCAGCCAAAGAAGTTCTTAGGGGAAATTTTATATCTCTAGATACTTACTTGAATAAAATACAGAAAGAATAGATCAATGAATTGAGATTCAAAAAAACAAAACAAAACAAAAAACTAGAAAAAGAACAAATTAAAAACCCCCAACTAAATATCAAATTTGAAATTCTGAAAATAAAAAAGGGAAATTAATAAAATTGAAACTAATTGAATTAAAAACAAAAATAAGAATTGGTTTTATGAAGAAAAAAATTAGTTAATTTGATTAGAAAAAGGAAAGAAGAAAATCAAATTGCTAGCATCAAAAATGAAAAGGGTGAACTTTCCACCAATGAAGAAGAAATTAGAGCAATAACTAGGAACTATTTCACTCAAATTTTGTCAATAAATTTGATAATCTAAGTGAAACATGAATATTTACAAAAATATAGATTGTGCAGACTAACAGAGGAGGAAATAAATTATTTAATAATCCCATTTTAGAAGAATAAATTGAACAAGCTATTAATCAACTCCCTAAAAAAAAATCTCCAAGGTCAAAAGGATTTACAGTGGATTCTATCAAATATTTAAAGAACAATTAATTCCAATACTATGCAAACTATTTGGAAAAATAAGGAAAGAAGGAATCCTACCAAATTCCTTTTATGACACAAATATGGTGCTGAAACCTAAACCAGGTAGGGTCAAAACAGAGAAAGAAAATTACAAACTAATTTCCCTAAGAAATATTGATGCAAAAATCTTAAATAAAATGTTATCAGAAATTACAGCAAGTTATCCAACCAGGATAATACATCATGACCAAGTGGAATTTATACCAGAAATGCAGAACTGGTTCAATATTAGGAAAACTGTTAACATAATCCATTATATCAATAACCAAACTACTAGAAATCATATGATTATCTCAATAGATGCAGAAAAAGTAGTTGACAAAATCTTACACCTGTTTCTATTAAAAACATTAAAGAGCATATGGATAAATAGAATTTTCCTTAAAATGGTCATTAGCATCTATCTAAAACCATCAGCAAGCATCATTTGTAATGGGAATAAAGTAGAAGGACTCCTAACAAGATCAGGGATGAAATAAGTTTGCCCACTAACACTATTACTATTTAATACTGTATTAGAAATATTATCTTTAGCAAGAAGAGAAGAAAAAAATTAAAGGAATTAGAGTAGGTAATGAGGAAACTAAATTATCACTCTTTGCAGATGAGATGATGGTATACTTAGAAAATCCTAAAGAATCAACTAAATAATAATGATTACATTAGTTAATAAGCAAATTAATTTATTTATGTAATTTTTATTTATGAAATTGACTAATAAGTAAATTAAATTAAATAAATAAATACTAATAAACTGAAAAAAATAGTAATAATTAACAACCTTAACAAAGTTGCAGGACACAAAGTAAATCCAAATACACCATAAGCATTTCTATATGTTACCAAGAAAGTCCAGCAGCAGGAGAGACAAAGAGAAATTCCATTTAAAATGATTGTAGATAATATATTTGGAAGTCTACCTACCAAGACAAAATCAGGAACTAAATTAACACAATTACAATCACAAAACACTTTCTGCACAAATAAAGTCAGAACTAAACAGTTGAAAGAATATGAAGTGCTCATAGATAGATCAAGGTAATACAATAAAAATTACAATTCTACCTAAATTAATCTATTTATTCAATGTCATACCAATAAAATTTCCAATAAACTACAGTTAGAAAAAATAATAACAAAGTTCATCTGGAAGAACAAAAGGTCAAGAATTTCAATGGAATTAATTTTTAAAAGGAAAATAAAAATGATCTAGCTGTACCAAACCTAAAATTATATTATAAAGCAGTAGTCATCGAAACTATTTGATACTGATTCAGAAATATAGTAGTCAGTCAGTGGAATAAGTTAGGTTTACAAGACTCAATGGTCAATGACAATAGTCAACAGTGTTTGATAAACCCAAAGACTTCAGCTTCTGGGATAAGAATCCAGTCTTTGACAAAAAATGTTGGGAAAATTGGAAAATAGTATGGCAGAAATTGGGCACTGATGAACACCTAACACCCTCTACCAAGATAAAGTTGAAATGGTTTCATAATTTAGACATAAAGCATGATACTATAACCAAATTAAAAGAACAAAGAATAGTCTACCTCTCAGATCTGTGCAGAAGGAAGGAATTTGTGGCCAAAGAAGAAGTAGAGAAAGTATGAAATGCAAAAGGGATAATTTTACTTATATTAAAGTAAAAAGGTTTTGCACAAACAAAACCAATGCCTACAAGATTAGAAGGAAAGTAGAAAACAGAAAAAATCTTTACAACCAAGGGTTCTGATAAAGGCATCATTTCTAAAATATATAGAAAATTGACTCAAATTTATGAGAATACAAGCCATTTTCTAAAGGATAAATGGTCAAAGACAATTTTCATTTGAAGAAATTAAAACTATTTCTTGTCATATGAAAAAAATGCTCTAAATCATTATTGAACAGAGAAATGCAAATTGAAACAACTCTGAGGTACCACTACACACCTCTCAGATTGATTAAGATGACAGGAAAAGATAATGACAAATGTTGCAGGGATTTGGAAAAACTGGAACAACAAGATATTGTAGGTAGAATTGTGAAGTGATTCAAGCATTCTGGAGAGCAATTTGGAAAATCTCTACCCCCAAGAAAATAAAAAAAGAAGGAAAAGGGCTTATATGTATCAAAAAATTATAGCACCTCTTTATGTGATAGGAAAGAATTGGAAAGTTATGGGTTTTCTAGCAGTTGGGGAATGGTTGAACTAGTTATGGTATATGATTATGATAGAATACTTTTGTTGTTAAAAGAAATAATGAAGAGGGTGGTTTCAGAAAAAAAAACTGGGAAAATTTATATGAATTGATGTAAAGTGAAGTAAGCAGAATCAGGAGAACTTAATAACAGGAATATTTTAAAAACGAAAAAAAATTATGAGAGTCTTAATAATCAATCAATACAATGACTCACCAGAACTCCAAAGTATTATGGTGAAAAATGCTATCCACTTTCACACAGAGAAATGATGGATTCAAAATGCATATTTTACTCTTCATTTTCCTTGTTTTTTTTTTCTGGAACATGGCTAGTGGAAATATGTGATGAAGTAAAGGGAGTGAGAGAATTTGGAATTGAAAGTTAAAACAAAGTTTTATAGATGACTGAACAATAAAGATAGTTTCCAGGTAAGCTAAATATGTTTCTATATTTCAATAACTATGATTCTGTCAGTGTAGACTGAAGATTATAATATTTCAATAATTTATAGATTTTTTTTCAGATTTTCTATAACCAAAATATCTACCAATGTAGTTATCTGATGGTGAACTTCAAATAATTAACAAACATTTATTAAGTGCTATTGTATGTCAGGAACTAGGCTAGATGCTCTTTTAAGCTTCTTGAACAAGCATAGTGAATATTACCAGACTTAAATTTGCAATTTATTGTTACAAGCTGTCGTCTCTAGAAGCTGTCGGATCACTCTCTGGGAAGAGATCTGCTGTGTCTACTCAAATCTCTCCGACAGATTCTTCTTCCTGTAGTGAACCGTTGTCTCCAGGCAGTTGCTGTTAACTCTTGTCCTTAGAAGAGACTTCCCTTCCTGCAGAGAGCCCCGTCAAGCCTGATGCAATGCAGAGTCTTTCTCTTGAATCCTGGCTCTGAATCTCCTCCATCTCTTATCCTTCTCCAGGCCGATCTGCTCTCTGCGCCCAGTGCTGTCTCTTTTATCCTCCCAGAGAATGGGTGTGGGATAATGCAAGGGCTTCTGGGAAGAACCACCCCAGCCAATGAACTTGCCCCCTCTATCAAGTCAACCTGAGTTCTCACCTTGTAATTGTCCAGAAAACCTGAATTCTCACCTTGTCACTATCCAGACAACCTCAGTTCTCACTTAGTAATCCTAACAATTTATCTAGATTATTAGATACCACCAGAGCTTATAC